>NW_016107958.1:164958-277542 GCF_001604975.1 Cebus imitator | reverse complement strand
CAGGGAAAATGTGGCACATATACACCATGGAATATTATGCAGCCATCAAAAACGATGAGTTTGTGTCCTTTGTAGGGACATGGATGAACCTGGAAATCATCATTCTCAGCAAACTGACAGAAGAGCAGAAGATCAAACACTGCATGTTCTCACTCATAGGCGGGTGTTGAACATTGAGAACACGTGGACACAGGGAGCGGAGCAATACACACTGGGGCCAGTTGGAGGGAAATAGGGGAGAGATGGTGGGGGTTGGGGGGTTGGGGAGAGATAGCAAGGGGAGAAATGCCAGGTGTAGGTGATGGGAGGAAGGCAGCAAATCACACTGCCACATATGTACCTATGCAACAATCTTGCATGTTCTTCACATGTACCCCAAAACCTAAAATGCAATAAAGTAAATAAATGGGAAAAAAATTTGGAAGGGTTTTTTTAATGACTTTTGTCAGACTCTATCTTACTCTGTGAATTTGGTAAAATCATGTTAGATAGGGTGTTCATTTCCATATCTGAAAATGACAGCTTTAAATATTAAGGTATTTATTAACACCACAAATATTAAAGTCTATAGGTTCTATTGTATATTTGAAATCAGTGGATGAGAAAGATCAGTAGGTATGCTGAGACTAGAAGTACTGCAGTTATTAAGAATTGCCTGAGAAAAGGGAAGAAAGGACTTTGTCGAGAAGAGATTAAAATGCTCTTACTTCCTATGTCAAATTCTACATGCAAGAAAATATTGTGATGGAGTCCTCTGCAGTAGGAACAATATTTCCAAACTTGAATGAACCCAATCTATCTATCAGAGAAACGACTAATTAAAATACACTTTGCTATGGAGATTAAGATGCTATGCTCATGAGCCAATGGCTTGTTAACTCTAGAATCCATCTTCAATTCATTTGTACTTTATTAACTTCATAAAAGGCCACTGCTTTATTTATGAAATAATTGACAGATTCTATGAGAAAAAATGTCATAAAAGTAAGCAACTACTTTACTACTATCTGTCTATGCTACTAGCTTTGGTAAGAGAAAAGTAATGTTCATGTAAGCCACCAAACGGTCTCACTCATTAACCCAATAGTGACAGATACTGTCCAACATCCAGAGACATTCTTCTGTAGCTATCCCCTTTTCTGCTAATCCCCTCCGAACAACCTTTAGATGATCCTGTTACAGTGCTTCCCAGATTATTCTCCAGTGCATGACTTCTAGGGTGCACTTGTCACATTACTGAGAAGTTTGGTAGTAAGAAATATATTTTTCAGAAGAGCAAACACAGTTAAATAAGAAGGTAGCAGAACAACAACACTTCTGTCTCTAGAAGTTTGCATTTTTGTTAACTGAGGAAAATATTATTTTGCTAAAATTGTATTATGATATAAATCTTGCTATGTGGTCATTGATGTGATGTAACAGAAGACTAATAAAAATTACATAATAATAACATGGTAATATAGGTTGAGGATTGGCTTATATAAAATGCTTGAAATCAAAAATGTTCTGGGTTTGAGATTTTTCCAGATTTTTAATTTTTGCATATATCGAATGAGATATCTTGGCAATGAGACCCAGGTGCAAATGTGAAATTCATTTATGTTTTATATACACCTTATTATACACATAAGATGAAGGTAGGTTTTATTTTTACAACATTTTACATAATATTGTGCATAAAAGAAGTTTGTGTAAGTACTTATGTGTGGAAGTTTTCACTTGTAACATCATGTTGGCACTCAAAAACTTTTGGAAATTGGATCTCAGGTTGTGAATTTTTGGATTAAAGGTGCTCAACTTGTAAAATATATTATTAATTTCATAGTGTATAATATATAATAAACAATTTTAATAGCTAAACTGCAACGGGTTTTTACTGTGTAAATTGATAAATCAGATGTAAAAAAATTACATTTGTGTTGTTTTAAATACAACTGCTCTTTTTTAAAAAAAAACGTATTTGTTATCCAGCTATGAAGGAAAATTTTCAATTCCTCTGAGAGTAGCAAGGACAATATCAAAGCTCTCTTTGCAACCTGGAAGTTCTTTCCATATTGAGAATTGAAATGAATTAACAATATTGCAGCAATTTTTAAAATTTACCAATTCACCTTTCCACTATTGGACTTTTGTCACTAACATCAAGGAGAATTTTTAAAGACACCAGTAAACAATTCTAAATGATGTGTCAATCCAGAGACCTAAGAATCACTAATTAGTAGTTAAGCATATTAATACATTAATAGTGTTTAGAATAAAGCCTGTTCAAAGCAAATAAAGTTAATATTATGTTGTCTGGTGATTATTTTTCTAAAAATTGTATTTCAAATAGAACATTTCTGAAATTTTCAAATTCCCACATGTACTTTAACATTATTGTTTCTAATTGTCTTTATATGAACAAAGATCTATTTGAAGAATATAATTAATAATTTTGATAAGAAAATGTATAGTCACTGTATTCTTAAATTTAAATTTCAGTAAGTATGTATTAAGTTATAGTGCTGCTTTAACTGGGTATGGATTTATTAGCTTTTAAAATTTTCTTTTCAAGGCTAAGAGAATAATCTTTTTAAAACTGTAGGGAAGAAAGTAGGTAGGCAGAAGTAATTATAGAACTGGAACTTCTCCAGAACACTGGGGCTAACATCCTGATTATTAGAGCAACATCTTTTAACACTGCAAGTGATTTTAGACGAGACTAATTCATCAGTTCCTGCTTACCCAAAAGGCCACTTCTAATTCCTGGTGGAGCAATGGCCACCTGGTAAAATAGGTGATAAATTTTCCTTTCAGTACACATTAACTTCCAAAATCCATGTGAAGCTATACCTCTCATTGCTTAGGCAGTCTAAAATGGTTATCAACATAAAATATTCTATCCCATTGTCTGAGGACTGCCTAAGGTAGCTATCACAGACAGGTGTGGTTAGGAGGCCCTAGGAGAGTCAGATTTTCTAAGATAGCTCTTCCAGTCCATTAAGGAGAAATAGAAAGAAGGTATTACCATTAAAATAAGATAGTAAATTTTACAGTTCAATGAGGTTTTAACCCTGGGTAAGAAAATTTCAGTTTCCTAGCTTTCATTTATTAAGTTGTACATTCACCATGTCTGAGATGCTATAACACAAAAGTTAAAAACATGTACAAACCAGGAAGACAATGGTATGGAAAGACAATTTTTTTTGTGCTTCATCTTGAAAAAGCTGGCATTGAATCAAGGCACAAACATTTATCTGTAAAGCCCCTCCTTGTCATATTAGAAAAAATATATAAATAGATATTTGTTAGTGAATGAATCCTATGAATCGTGACATGGGAATCAAAGTTTTCAGAATAGTGTAGATGCAAGAGACAAAATGAATAACTTAAAGAGCACTGAAGTTGCTAAAATATGATTAAGTTTCATAAAGGAAGCTAGGTAGAAATATCAGAATATCTTGTAGGTTATTTTTCTAATTGGAAAACCTTCATTTTCTAATTGTGAATGATCTGAACTACTGCATATAACTATTAGAACAACTTGGTAAAAGTGACTCATCACCTTCACACTGAAAAAAAATGAACGAATAAGTAGATACAATAAGTATTTATAAAATTAGAAAGGAATAATATTCCCAAGTTATCTACTGCTCTGAAACTCCTGCCTGGAAGATGCCAGGATTAACAGAATTTCCAAAAGTCACTTATGCCAAAAAAACAAAAAAGGAAAACACTGCTACCAATTATTTCCAAAAGTCACTTAAACCAAAAAAACAAAAAAAAAGGAAAAACACTCCTACCAATTAACACTTAACTTACTAAATTGTTTTTATCTGTTAGTTCTGAATACATGAAATGATTTGATTTATGCCTTTGTACAAGTCACTGTTCCCTAAGTGGCCATCAGGTACTTAGCTTTGTTTTCAGGAGTAACATGAAGTGGTTACCATAAAATTAGACCAAGTACTTGTACCCAAGTCTCAAAGCAAATATTCAGTTGTAAATGATTACAGAAATTAATCAGGAAAGGCTGATTGGCTACATTTTAAAAATATCAAATTTCAAAGCATACATATTTATTTCATGTAACCAGAAAGCTGTCAATGCCATTCAGCATACCAAGATTTTGACATCAAACACAGCTCTGTTGGTATTCCCAGGCTTATCACTTATTAAACAAGTTTTTAGGCTATAAATTTTCTTATTCTTGCCATGTATATATTTTGTTGTATTGCATTGTATAACTCAGTTATTGCCACAAAGATGGCTCCAAGTTAATTATGAGGAATTTGCCCCATGATCAAACACCTCCCATTAGGCCCACTGGGGGTCAAATTTCAACATGCAATTTGGATGGGTCAAATACCGAAACTATTTGCTATTTTGAGATTAAAAACCAGACTTTTTAGTTTTACTATTTATTTATGGGCCTAGCACAGTGTCTGGCATGTAGAACATACACAAAAAAATGCATAGTAAATTGAATTACATTGGAAGATAAATCTCTGGGTTCCTTTTTCATGTCAAAGTCATTGAATTCAGATCTATTTGACTTATGGTTGCAGAATTTGGGTACTTATCATCTGTTCAAACCATTAAATTATCCTCAAGAAAGCAATCCTGTGACTATCATCTGCTACATAATTAGTAAAGGTCAGCCTCATGGCTTTGGTATTAAAGAAGCCTCTGTAGTCTTTACTGCTTGAAAAGCACTGGCACCAAAACATATTTCTCAACCTTACATGTTTGGAATAAAAACGAAAATGAAAAAATATTGTAATAACAACTATGCTTCAGAGTTTTGAGCTTGAGTGGAATCGTAGAGAAACATCAAAAAGATACTGGAGGTCATGGCCTTAGATGCAATTCAGATACAAGAAACTTCACCATTTGGTTTTAAAAAAATGTTATAATTATCAACATAACATTTCAGAACCTTTTGCAGAACATATATTAGTGTATAGGGAAAGAGAAAAGAGAGACATATGCCCACTTAATGATGAGTAAGTACCTCATACTCTGAAGAGTGTGTTTTAGAAAGATAATTCATGCAGGTGCAAACTGGTAAATTTTAAAAATTAAATGAAACTTCAATTTTCAAGCATACCAATTTGAGTACTAAGGAATCAGGATGTCAGGTACTAATAGAAATATTGTTTTGAAATAGTATGATTTAAATAGAACACCTGTAGTATTTTCTGCAAATGGAATTGAATTACATAAAGAATATTCATTTCTCTTCAGATAAAATTACTTATTCAGAACAATGCTTTTAACAATCGTCTGTAGTTGTAGAAATGAAAATAAAAATTAGATGTGTGTTCATTTACTTAAAAAACTATATAACTCAAAAATAGATTTTTACAATACTAAGAAACGGGAATGAAGCTCAGACTATTCTACATATTTTATGATTCCTAAATAAAGGGAACCACTTAACTATTATGCTTCTATTCCTTTTCTTTTTAGTTTTTTATTGTGAGATAATTATGGATTCATGCATAGTAGTAAGAAATAATATGCAATGATTCCTATACCATTCATCCAATTTACTCAAAATTAAGGCATCTTTCCTAACTATGCTACAAGTCACAGCAAGGACATTGGCATTCATGAAAATCATTTGACTTTATTCAGGCCAAACAGTTTTACATGCACTAATTGTGTGTGTGTGTGTGTGTGTGTGTGTGTGTGTGTGTGTGTGTGCATGTATGTGGAGGCTTTGTACTAAGTTATTTTATCAGGGTTACTTTTATGTAACCACCATGTGAGTATGTTTCAAAATCATTTTGTCCCACCTGTCTTTCTCTTATAGCCACGGCTACCATCCTCCATCACCATCTCCAACCCCTGGCAACCATTAATCTATTTTCATCTCGATCTTGTTGTCATTTTAAGCATGCTGCATGAGTAGAGTAATAAAGAGTGTATTATTTTGAGACTGGCTTTTTATATTCAACATAGTTTTTGATCCTGGATCTATGTATGCTGTTGTGCATATCAGTGGCCTTTTTAATGCTAAATAGTATTTCATGACATGGAGATATCACAGGTTTTTTTTTTTTTAACATTCACTTATTAAGGTTTCCAGTTTTATCTATTATAAACATATCTGTTATGAACACTTTTCTATAGGTTTTCTGTGACCATAAGATTCCATTTATCTGGAATAAATGCCTAACAGTGCAATTGTTAAATCATACAGGAAGTGATGTCAGACATATTTGTATGGGTTTTTTTCTATCTGTATATCCTCTCCAGTGAGAAATATGTTAATTTACTATGCTCATATTCTAATAGGATATTTTTGGTTTTGTTTTAACTAAGTTTGGAGTGTTGTTCATACATTCTAAATAAAAATTATTTTTTAAATTTTAGATTTGGGGTTACATGTGCAGGTTTTTTACATAGATATATTGTATATAAGTGGGGACTGGGCTTTGAGTGTACCCATTACCCAAATTGTGAACATTATACCCAATTGGTTATTTTCAACTGTCATGTCCCTCATGCCCTCTCCTCTTCTGGAATCACCTGTGTCTACTATTTTTGTCTTTATCTCCTTGTGTACTCATTTTTTAGATTCCATTTATAAGTGAAAGCATGTGGTATTTGGTTTTCTTAGTTTACTTAAGAAAATGGCTCCAGTTCTATTCATGTTGCTGCAAAGGAAATGATTTCATTATTTTTGATGACTGACTAGTATTCCATGTCGTATATATACCACATTTTCTTTATCCAGTCAACCATTTAAAGACACTTAGATTAGTTCCATGGCTTTGCTATTGTAAATAATGGTACAATGATCATACAAGTTCAGGTGTCTTTTTGTATGCAGTGATTTCTTTTCCTTCATATAGACAGTCAATATTGGGATTCCTGGGTCAAATATTAGTTCTAGCTTTAGTTCTTTGAGAATTCTCCATACCATTTTCCACACAGGTTTAACTAATTTACATTCCCACCAAAAATGTCTAAACACAAACTCTTTGTAAAATATAGCTGCCATGTGACACATAATCATATTCAATCTACAACTGACTGCATCACTCAATAGAGTGGTACATTTTTTTACAACTGATGAGCCAACACTGACATATCATTAGCACCCACATTATACACTTTAGGCTCACTCTTGGTGTTGCATGTTCTGTGGATTTGGAAAAATTTAGAATAACATGCATCCAGCACTATAGTAAAATACAGAGTAGTTTCACTGACTTAACAATTCTGTATATCTATCTATTTATCCCTACTTTCCTCTAACCACTGGTAATCATTGATCTTTTTGCTGTCTCCATTATATTTTCCAGAAAATCATATGTTCAGAATATATACATTCCAATTTAAGTGAAAATGCATTCAACGTTTCACCATTAAGTATGATGTTTACCATAGGCATTTGTAGATACATATATATATATATATTTACTTTAAGTTCTAGAATACATATGCAGAACATGCAGGTTTGTTACATAGGTATACATGTGCCATGGCAGTTTACAGAACCCATCAACCCGTTACCTACATTAGGTATTTCTCCTAATGCCATCCCTCCCCTAACCCCCTACTCCCTGACATGCCTCACTGTATGATGTTCCCCTCCCTGTGTCTATGTGTTCTCATTGTTCAGCTACCATTTATGAGTGAGAATATGTGGTGTTTGGTTTTCTGTTCCTAAGTTAGTTTGCTGGAAATGGTGATTTCCAGCTTCATCCATGTCCCTGCAAAGGACATGAACTCAGCCTTTTTTAAGGCAATATAGTATTCCATGGCGCATATGTGCCACATTTTCTTTATCCAGACTATCATTGATGGGCATTTGGTTGGTTCCAAGTCTTTGCTTTTGTGACTAGTGCTACAATTAACATACATGTGCATGTGTCTTTATAGAATGATTTATAATCCTTTGGCTATATACTCAGTAATAAGATTGCTGGGTCAAATAGTATTTCTATTTCTAGATGGTGGAAGAATTGCCACACTGTCTTCCACAGTGGTTGAACTAATTTACACTCCCAACAACAGTGTAAAAGTGTTCCTATTTCTCCACAACCTTTCTAGCATCTGTTGTTATTTCCTGACTTTTTAATCCCTCCATTCTAACTGGCATGAGATGGTATCTCACTGTGGTTTTTGGTTTGCATTTCTATAATGACCAGTGATGGTTATCATTTTTCATATGTTTGTTGACTACATAAAGGTCTTATTTTGAGAAATGTCTGTTAATATCCTTTTCCCGCTTTTTGAAGGGGTTGATGGTTTTTTTCTTGTAAATTTATTTAAGCTCCTTGTAGATTCTGGATATTAGCCCTTTGTCAGATGGATAGACTACAAAAATTGTCTCCCATTCGTAGATTGCCTGTTCACTCTGATGATAGCTTCTTTTGCTGTGCTTTTTAGTTTAATTAGATCTCATTTGTCACTTTTGGCTTTTGTTGCCACTGTTTTTGACATTTAATCATGAAGCCCTTGCCCATGCCTATGTCCTGAATGGTACTGCCCAGGTTTTATTCTAGAAAGTTTATTGTTTTAGGTCTTATGTTTAAGTCTTTAACCCATCTTGAGTTACTTTTCTGTATAAGGTGAAAGGAAGGGGTCCAGTTTCAGTTTTCTGCATATGGCTAGCCAGTTTTCCCAATAGCATTTATTAAATAGGGAATTCTTTCTCCCATTGCTTGTTTTTTGTCAAGGATTGTATGATTGTAGATAGGTGGTGTTACTTCTGAGGCCTCTCTTCTGTTCCATTGGGGTGTGTGTGTGTGTGTGTGTGTGTGCTCATGCACATGCGTTGGTACCAGTATCATGCTGTTTTGGTTACTGTAGCCTTGTAGTATAGTTTGAAGTCAGGTAACATGATGCCTCCAGTTTTGTTTTGTTGTTGTTGTTGTTTTTTGCTCGGAATAGTCTTAGCTACACAGGCTCTTTTTTTGTTCCATATGAAATTTAAAGCAGTTTTTTGTTTGTTTGTTTGTTTGTTTTTTAAATTCTGTGATGAAGGTCAATGGTAGCTTGAAGGGAATAGCATTGAATGTATAAATTACTTTGGGCAGTATGGCCATTTTCACGATATTGATACTTCCTATCTATAAGCATAGAATGTTTTTCCACTTGTTTGTGTCCTTTCTTATTTCTTTGAGCAGTGGTTTTTACTTCTTCTTGAAGAGGTCCTTTAAATCCCTGGTAAGTTATATTCCTAGGTATTTTATTCTTTGTAGCAATTGTGAATGGGAGTTCACTCCGGATATGGCTGTTTACCTATTATTGGTATATGGGAATGCTTGTGATTTTTGCACATTGATTTTGTATCCTGAGACTTTGCTGATGTTGCTTATCAGCTTAAGAAGATTTGGGGCTGAGTCAATGGGGTTTTCTAAATATACAATCATGTCATCTGGAAACAGAGACAACACAACTTCTTCTCCTCCTATTTGAATACACTTTATTGCTTTCTTTTGCCTGATTGCCCTGACCAGAAATTCCAATACTATGTTGAATAGGCGTGGTGAGAGAGGACATCTTTGTCTTGTGCTGGTTTTCAAAGGGAATGATTCCAGCTTTTGCTCATTCCATGTCATATTGGCTGTGGGACTGTCATAGCTGGCTCTTATTATTTTGAGATACCTTCCATCTAAACTTATTGATTTTTATTTTAGCATGACGGGTGTGTTCAGTTTTATCTAAAGCCTTTTCTGCATCTACTGAGAAAATCATGTGGTTTTTGTCATTGGTTTTGTTTATTTGATGGATTATGTTTACTAATTTGTATATATTGAACCCACCTTGCATCCCAGGGCTAACGTCAACTTGATCGTGTTGGGTAAGATTTTTGATGTGCTGTTGGATTCAGTTTGCTAGTATTTTATTGAGGATTTTTGCACTGAGGTTCATCAGGGATATTGGCCTGAAATTTTCTTTTTTTGTTGTATCTCTGCCAGGTTTTGGCATCAGGTTGATACTGGCTTCATAAAATGAGATAGGGAGGAGTCCCTCTTTTTCTATTGTTTGGAATAATTTCAGAAGTAATGGTACCAGCTCCTCTTTGTGCCTCTGGTAGAATTCGGCTGTTAATTCATCTGGTCCTGGGCATTTGTAGATACTCTTATCAACTTGAGAAAGATTTTATTCTTAATTTGCTAAGATTTTTATATTCAGAAGGTGCTAAATTTTATCAAATGATTTTTCTCTGTCAGTTGGTTGTAATGACATAATTTTCTTATATAGCCTGTTGATATGATGGATTATATTTACTCATTTTTTAATGTGAAACTAGCTTTGCACACCTGGAAGAAACCCCACTTGTTCATGGTGTATTATTCTTTTTATACATTGTTACATTTTATTTGTTAATATTGTCTTAAAGATTTTTACATTTAAATTTTTGGGAGATACTGATTTATTTTTTCATATTCTGGACTGTCTTTTACTGGTTATACATTTAGGATAGTAGCAGGCCCTCATCATGTGAGTTGGGGAGCATTTCTTAATATTATTTTCTGAAAAGGATTTTGTAAAATTGGTTTTAATTTTAAATTTAATGCCTGTGTGCATTCTTCAGTGAATACATATGGGCCTAGATATTTCTACTTACAAGGTTTTAAAGTACAAATTCAGTTTATTTACATGTTATACAACTCTTCAGATCATTTCTTTAATTTTGATTACTTCTGGGGAATTTCTGATTCTCAAGTAACTGAAATGGATGTAGAATCTGTCATGACAGCCCCTCTTCAATTCCTCAATTTATGTCTTTATTCTTATTAATTTGTCAGTGTTTCTAGAGATTTACCAATTTTATTTTCACTGAAGAATCAAACTTTTGATTCACTGACTTTATTGTTTTCCTTGTTTTGATCTTGTTGATTTCTGCTTCTCATCATTTTCTTCCATTGGGCTTTTTCCCCTCTTCTTTTTCTAGTGTTTTAAGTTAAGAAATTAGGTTATTGTTTTGAGACCTTTTCTCTTTTCTAAAGTAAGTTTTTAGTGATATAAATTTCCCTCTTTATACATTTTATAGCTATATCTTACATATACAAATATCTTCTATTTTCATTTAGTTCTATGAAGTTTTGCTATTGTTTTGCAACTTCCTCTTTGACCTGTGTATTATTTAGAAGTGTCTTATTTATTTTCCAAGTATATGGAGTTTTAGATGTTGTCTTTTTGTTATTATTCCCTAGTTTGATTTCACTGTGGTTAGAAAACACAGACTATATAATTGCAAATCATTGAAATTTGTTGAGTCTTCATTTATGATTTAGATGTGCTCCATTTTAGATATTATCCATTAATACATTAATAGTATGTTCATTCAACTGGTCTTGCGTATTCCTTAAATGTTAATTAGATCTTCTCGGTTGATGACATTTATTTGATCCTTGCTGATATTCTCTCTACATAGATCAACTACTGAGTAGGGTGTTAAAGTCTCCTCCAATTGCTATTCTGGATTTTTTTATTTATTCTTTCAGTTTTATTTGATTTTGTTTCACATATTCTTTTAGGTCTATTGTTCAGTGCATTAACTTGTAAGATTGCTTATACCTCTTTGGTGGATGGACCTATTTATGTTGGTAATTGTCTTCCCAGTGAAGTAAACTTCATCTCACACTAACATAGATACTCTTGCTTATTTCTGCTTGCATGGTAGATTTTTTCCAACATTTATTGTCATCTTACCTACACCAATATACCTGAAATTAGTTTTTTTGTATACAGAAATACATAAAATTGGGCCATGTACTTTTCTCCAGCAGTTGATTTCTACCTTTTAATTGGTATGTTTAGGTAAATAAAATTTAATGTTATTATTGGTATTTTCAGACAATTCTTTTTTATTATATATACTTAAGGTGTATAACATATTTTTATATACAATATATAGTGAAGTGATTTCTACAATCAAGAAAATTATCCTATTTATTATCTTCCATAGTTACTTTGTTTTTCTTTGGGTGAGAACACCTAATATCTACTCACTTAGCTAATTTTCAGTATAAGATACCCTCAAGCTGTACATTAGCTATATAGACTTATTATTATCCTACATAACTCTAAGTTTGTACAATTTGGCCCACAAATTTTTGAGTGAACATATTTTTTCAATACATCTTGGTGTACACGTAGGAGTGAAATTCCTGGGTCATCCAGTTTAAATTTTGAGAATATGCCAAATTGTTTACTACTGTGCTGCAACATTTTATATTCCTACCAGCAATCTAAGAAAGTTCCAATTTCTCCACAACCTTGCTAATGATTGTTATTATCATTAATTTTCATACCCATCCTAGTGGATATAAAGTGGTATCTAATTATAAATCTCATTTGCATTTGCTTAATGACTAATAATGTTGAGCATCCTTTTCTGTGCTTACTGAGAAGGATTGGTATTAATTCTTCTTTTAATGTTTGGTAGCATTACCAGTGATTGCATCCAGCCCTGAGTTTTTCTTTGTTGGGAGGTTCTTTACTGATGATTTAATATTCTATTACAGATATATTCATATTGTCTATTTCTATTAAGTCTGTTTGGGTAATTTGTGTGTTTCTAGGAATTTGTCTATTTCATCTAAGTTTTTGAATTGTTAACAGCATTCTTCTATAATCAGTTTCCATGAGGTCCATGATAATGTCCACATTTTCATTTTTAAAGTTAACAATTTGATTCTTCTCTCTTTTCTTCATGGTCAGTCTAGTTCAACACTTCTGAATTTTGCTGATTTTGTTAAACAAACCAACTTTTAAAAAACTTTTAATTGACATAGAATAATTGTATATATTTATTCTGGAACATACGATGTTTTGAAATGTATATATATATATATATATATATATATATATTGTGGAATGTTTTAATTGAGCTTATTGACTTATGAATTGTCTCACATACTTACCATGTTTGTAGTTGAGAATAAAATTACTTCTTTGTATTGTACTCAATTTTCTCTTTGTTTTCTAGTTTCTTAAAGTGAAAGTTTAGATTATTCATTTGAAATCTGTCTTCTTGTTTAATGTGTGTTTTTACCACTATTTTTTTTCATTTCAGCACTGCTTTTTCTACATCCCATATATTTTTGTATATTCTGTTTTTATTTTTTGCTTGATCTCAAAGAATTTTAAGTGGACTGAATGTTTGTTTCCCACCAAAATTTATATTTTGAAACCCTATCCTTATTGTGGTAGAATTGGAGATGGGGTCTTTCACAAGTGGTAGTTTTTGAGGGTAGAACCCTCTTTTTAGGATTAGTGCCTAATATGGTTTGGCTCTGTGGCCTTGCCCAACTCTCATCTCTAATTGTAACTCCCATGTGTCAAGGGAGGTACCTGAGTGGAAGTGATTCCTCCATGCTGTTCTTGTGATAGTGAGTGAGTTCTCACAAGATCTGATAGTTTAAAAGGTTGCCACTTCCCCCTGTACTCTCTCACTCTCTCTTCTGCTGCCATGTAAGACACACATTGCTTTTTCTTCACCTTCCACCATTATTGTAAGTTTCCTGAGGCCTCCCCAGCCACAAGGAACTGTAAGTCAATAAAACCTCTTTTTTTTTAAAGAAATTACCCAGTATCAGGCAGTTCTTTACAGCAGTGTGCAAATGACTAAGACAATTGCTTATAGAAAGGGACACAGAAAGCTTCTTTTCTCTTTCTATCACTTTGTGCCATGTGAGAAAACCAGTAAGAGAGCTCTCACCAGAACCCAACCATGTTGACATCCTGATCTCAAATATCTTACCCTCCAGAACTGTGGGAAATGAATGTTATTCAAATATCAGTCTATGGTATTCTTCTTATAGCAGCCCAAACAGGCAGTAGTTTATAATTTTCTTTGTGATTTCTCTTTGGAAACATTACTTATTTATGAATTGTTGTTTAATTTTGACGTATTTGTTAGTCCCCAAATGTTCTTCTATAATTTATTTCCAATTTCTTTTCATTGCGGTAAGAGAACATACTTTATATAACTTTAGTAGTTTTAAATTTATTGTTGCTTGTTTTGTGGGCTAGCATATGGTGTGCATTGCAGAATATGCATATCATTATTGTTGGTTAGAGTTTTCTATGGATCTCTGTTACTTTATCTTGGTTTTTACTATTCTCAGAGTCTTAATTTTTTTGTTGTTCTGCCTCTCTAGTTGTATTCATTATGTAAACTGGGGTACTAAAGTCTCCATCTATTAATGTTAAAATATTTCTTCTTTAAATTATGTCAGGTTTTGCTTCATGTCTTTTGAGACCCTGTTCTTAACTGTATGTATATTGATAATTGTTATGGATTCTTGATGAATTGACTTTTTTATTTATAATGTCCTTTAGTGTGTCTAGGAAAATTTCTGCCTGAAATTTTATTTTTTTTTTCTGAGAAATATTATATTTATTCCAGGTCTCTTGTGGTTATGTCTCACCTAGAATATCTTTTACCATTCTTTTGTTTTCAATCTATTTGTGTCTTTAAATTTTGAATCTCTCATAGGCAGCACATAGTTGGATAATGTTCTTTTATTTTTATTTTAATTTATTCTGTCAATCTCTGACTTTTAATGAGAGATTAGTCTATTTACACTTAACATAATTAGTTATAAGAAAGAACATATTTCACTGTTTTGCTATTTGTTTTTGTTATATATCATTTCTTGTTCTTCAAATTTTTCATTGTTTTTTCTCTTTTTATACTAGATATATTTTAAATTTCTTTTCTTTTTTTAATTATGATTTTATTTTCACAAACTTCCTCTTTATACATTGTGTGCCCATCAACAAATAATTGTAATTATTGATATATGCAGTTGTCTTTTAAATAAGGGAGGAAAAAAGAACATACAAAGGCTATTAAGGTAGCATTTATGTTTACTTAAGTAGTTATGTTTACACATCATCTTTATTTATTTATGTGTATTGCGCATACTCTCATGTGTCCCTTCATTTCAGCCTAGAGGACTTCCCTTAGCATTTTTTTCTAGGAGATGTTTGTTAGCTCATATGGTTTCAGTGTTATTTATCTGGGATACATTAATTACTCCTTTTTCAAGGACGATTTTATTGAGTATAGAATTATAGTTTATGGCTTTTATTTTTTCTTTTGACATGTTAATTATGTCATCCCACTGCCTCTGGACACCATAATTTCTGGTAAAAATCATCTATTGAAGATCTCTTGTACTTGAGTTACTTCTCTTTTACAGCTTTCAATATGCTGTCTTTGCTTTTGGCTTTTGACAGTTTGATTATGATATGTCTCCCCCTCCCTGGGGTTTGTTGTTACTGTTTCCTGCAGTCACTATTATTTGTTTGCTGGCTTTTCTGAACTAATTCAGGAAAATCTATGTTATTGTCATGTGTGGCCACTGAAGCCAATGTTTAATTATCTAATGATTAGACAATGAAAACAGGCAAATACTTTCTTAAATGCCTAGAACCAAAATTTCTCTCAATCTTTTTCTATAGGCTGTGTGTGTGTGTGTGTGTGTGTGTGTGTGTATGTGTGTGTGTGTTGAATTACACCCTCAATACTCAGACAATTTACAACTGTGACTTAGCCTTCAGTTCTTGGTTGCACAAAGCCTCAAGTTTCCGCCAAAGATGGCATCTAGGACTTTCTCAATTCTTTCCTGAGCATGCAGCAAGGACAGAACTTCAAGCTTTCTAATTGACATTCTTGGCTTCCAGAAATATGTCAGAACTTTAAGAGCTTGTATTTACCAAATCATATCACTCATAGAGTTTCCTCCTAATAATTTTGACTAATCGATTGTTTGTTCCAGTTGTTCTTCATTACCTGATGTAATAGCAATGGAAATACTTACATTTAAGTATTTTTGACAAATTCCCTCAGGTAGCAGCTTTATTAGGTGAGTTCTGAGTTACGTAAGGTAAATGCAAGACTTTTGATTGGGTGTCTTTTAGATGTCACCAGATAGATAAACTAAGTTTATTCTGCTTTCTCCTCTGCTTTCTTGTCTACCTATATGAGAAAGGCAGGCTGTTATTTTCAAGGTTCCCAATGTACCGTGGAACTAGAGATTAAACTAAGATCCGTTAAAATAACATAAATGTTGCTGCTCTTTGAGATTTGGCAGCTTTTACTGAATAAACACTTTCTAGGTTGCTATACGTTTTTAGTTAATTTTTCAGAGTTTTGCACTATTAGTATATCTGGGATACTGGCTTCTCCAGTGGCAAATGTAGGATATGTGAAACAAAAAAGAAAACTCAAGAAACTGACCACTTCGTTATTCTTCAAATCCTGAAGTTCCCAGCCTGTATGACTTTTGATTGACTTTTGACTTTTCTCCAATTTTCAAGTTTTCTTAAATGTGTTTCGTATGTAATAATACATAATGTATTTGATACTAAGTATTAATAATATGTAATGTAGCTATGCCTAGTCGTAGAAATAGAGAAAAGTATGTTAAGCCCATCTTTCTGAAAACAAAAGTCTTTTTAAATGTTATTTTAGAATCTTTTTTTTTTTTAGAAATTAACTTATATATACACAAATATCCATACACATACATAAATACAATGCAGACTTTCAAAATGACAATGGATAATGCAATGACAAAGCGTGTAAGGGTTTACTGCCCCTACTGGGCTTACGGCCTTGTGAAGAAGATCAGTAAGAACTAAGAAAAAATAGCATACATAAAAATCTAATGTAAAAATAAAAAAATAGAATACATAAAAAATTAATATTAAAGTTGACATATTATAAATGGTTAAAAAGCCACTGATTGATGTTGACATGAATATAGGGGTGATGCAGGGGTGTCTCTGTAGGATTTCAATACAAAGATAATTTTTTGAAATTTTTAATTAATTTTTGTCAGTACAGAGTAGGTATTATATTTATGGAATACATGAGACGTTTTGATACAAGCATGAAATGAGTAAACATCACATCATAGAGAATGGGGTACCTATTCCTTCAAGTATTTATCCTTTGTATTATAATTATACTCTTGCAGTTATTTTAAAATGTACAAATAAGTTACTATTGACTACAGAAGTGAGTATAGTATTAGAGACAAAGGAAGACTAGAATCAAATGCCTGATGAGCAAGGAAACAACAGAAAAATGAGTACCTTAATAATGTGAAAGATATCTATGACTGAATATAGATAGAAATATAATAGATATAGATAAATTTCAGAAATTGTGCTTTCTGTAAGGGCAGGGATAAACTATGTTACAATGATTTTCTCTGGGTCTTGTTTTGAGATGATTTGAAATTCTTGACTTTTTTGGTATTGTTTAAATTTGACAATAAACTATATAAAATATTTAATAGTAAATAGTATATTAGTTTGAGGAAATGATGATTTTTAAATTATTTTCTAGCTTGTTTTTACCAAACAGCCTTCTTCAGACTAATTGTAAATAAGTAAATTTCAATTTGTTTTGGATTGACAATCACCGTAATCAACTATCAGGAGATGTATTAGTACATCATGTTACAGTGATTGAGGGGGAGAACTGGATAGATTACACTGAATATGATGACTTTCTAGTTTTGTTCCAATCAATATGAAAACTCGTGGAACTTTTAAAATTTTAAGGAAGATTATGAAAGCTTGAGTTGAATTATAATATATTTGCCCAACATTGCACATCATTGGTTAGAAACCAGGTGTAAGAACAAGAACAAAAATGCTTGATATAAAACTGAAAATTTTAACGTGTAGAATACTTTGAAATTATTTCACTGAATCTAATTGTACCACATGCATACGCACCAAAAAAGAGAATTAATTTTGTTACAAAGTCACACATGGTAATTTAGCCACCTGCAGTTGACTTATGAACCACTTAGAATGGACAAAAATATTTCTTTGTATGTAAATTATAAGCACAATGAGTATATGCAATGAAATTATTTGAACAAGCAGTTGGCCAGATTTTACTAGGAGAGCACCTGTCTATTTGAAGCATATTTAAGTAATTATCTATGATAGGCCTCTACTTTCCTACAGTGACAACACTGAAATAAGAGCAGAGAGATCACCTCCTAGTCCAGATTTTGTCAATGACTGGTTGGATAAATATGTATTTCCTGTCGCAATTTTTCACTTATTTCTTCTTTCTAACTAGAAGGATGATTATATAAATAAAATTAGGATTCAGAGTAAGTGTCTGCATATCCTCAGACTCTTTAGTTTAAAGATAAAAGCATAGCATTGTATTTCTAAAATTTGCAGTCAAGCCATGTTTTAAAAGTATGTGGCAAAATGGGTTAATGATTCACTGCCTTCACCTACATATCTGTGGTAGAAAACATTATTTTTCTCAATTATTTAGTAACCTCTTTATCTTCTTTTTGCCTTGAATTTTAACCAAAACCATCTGTGATAATTTTTTGATTTATTAATTCAAGGCTGATCACAGTTCAGCTTAAATGTGCATTTTTTTTCCTGATAGATACCTACGTGACCTTCACAGTAAGTAAATATGTTCAGCAATGCTGCTCCATGCAGCTACGCATCTACTAGTGCTGTAACTTTCACAATCTGGTGACTTGTGCCTATGCATCTAGAGCTACAATTGTGTGTCCTGTATAATTGCCAGTTTTTAGAAGAAAAGAAGGTAGCCAAGAACAACGTATGAGATAATTATTGTTGCCTCTTTTAAGTTGAAAAGTACATGTGACATCAGGAAAAAATTTAGCTAAATGTTAAGAATCATAGGCTGATGAACATACTTAAATATCTACAGCAAAGTCATGAATAAATATATATTTCAATATATTCTGGAAGTAGAAAGCATTTAGAATTTTACCTTTGCCTTAATAAAGTTGTCTATCTGATGGCACCATTTTTTTTAACTAACAAATTTCTGAGAAACCAAGGGAGCTCCAACGCCGCATATTTAATCCTGAAGTACCTTATAAATCCTTGTTTAATATTTGAACATCTATAAAGTGTTCACATCATTTCATCTTCTCTGAAGTAGATACATCTCTAAGAGGGTGCACAATAGCAGATTAGCTGCAAAATGTGAAAATGAAATTGTCATGTTTAATCACTTCTCTTCCTAAGAAGAAAGCTTTAAGCATGTGGAAATGGAATTACTCAAGTCAGAATTAGGCCAGCTGCTGTTACTAACATCACCATGATGAAACAAGGTTGTTCATTTTGTATTCGAAGCATCTGTCACAGTGTACAAAACATAATAGACACCCAAAAGTTCATTATTAAAAGAATGAATGAATTAATGATTGGAGGAACAATCTATTTTTTCTGAAAATAATGAGTCAGTAAGTGAAGAAACAATCGGAAGCATATGCTAAAGTGATAGACTATCATAAAAATGATCAATAACAGAGATGCAGGACATGTCAGGAAAGAGCATGGATTTGTTAAGTCATATAAACTTATGTTTGAATCTTGTCTCTTTCACTTACTTATTGTATGACTTGAGAAAAATGTCTTCATCAAAGTTTTCCTTTCTGTAAAATGAAAATATTTATTACCTCCCAAAGTTGAATAAAAAATATTTCTACACAAGCTCGACCATGATTAGCACTCAATAAAAATCTGTTTCCTATCCTATCCTTAGAGCAAAACTCTTTTAAAAAAATATGACAAAGAAACATGTTTACTAAAGAAAACTGTACAGTTTTCATTTTGTGATATTTAATCCTTTTCAATGCTGTTGGATAAAAGAGGAAGCTAACCAATCACTATTTTGTAATCCTCTCAAGTCCAGTGATTATTCCTCACATGTCATATTGATCATTCCTAGCTGGAAGCACTGATAATTACCTACATGCTCAATCTTTCACATATTTTATGCCAATATTAATTAAGATACTAATTAAGTAGAAATAGCTTCAGATCTTGAACACTTATTCCCAAGCAGTGAATTTTTATAATTATTTTTTGTGTATATTAGGTAAGAGAAGGCAGATTGAGTAACTTCTATCCAAAGAAATAATACACTAAACTAAAGTTGAAGGCTTAAAAATTTAATGATTAAAAAAATGCATATGTAGAGGCAAAGTATTATTTCCAATATATATTTGAAATACAAAAGGTTAAACGTGAGCATCAGGAGCCAAAAGGTGACTCTCCTTTCCTTCTTCCTTTTTCTCACTTCGTTCATTGCACCCTTCCCTTTTCCTTTTACCAAACTTCATTTCATATAATATCTCAATGAGTATGTTGACTAATTCAACATTCAAATTTTACAGCTAACTTATTGACGGCAATAATTAGAGGGAGATAGAGTCAGTTAGATTATTATTGGAAAATAAGCAACTCACGTGATACTCAGTAAAGGCAAGGTTTGTATGATACCAGTATGTAAAATAATTTTCTTCTGCAGAATTTTCTGAAGGGGAAACTAAGAAATATCATGAACAGATTACCAAATAACATCCTATAGCTAATATAATACTGGGTTTTGTGTGGTTACTTCTTATAGTGATCTTGAATAAAAATATGTACCTTAAGATTCATCTGCAAATCAGGGAACATGGTTCTTTGGGCAGGCAATTCATATTTTATCATAGCAGACTGGCTTGAAAAAGTATAGATCATAGAAATAACTAACATAAAATGAATTAATCATGTATTTTCAGTATGTCTTATAAATAAAATTTCTCTTAGCTATATGTCTGATAAGAGCAGATGGGTGCATTCTATGACAAGGACTGGCAAATTTTTACCCGGACATACTAGGAGCAAATGAGATTTTTTTTTTTTTTTGAGACAAAAGTCTTGCTCTGTTGCCCAGGCTGGAGTGCAGTGGCATGATTTTGGCTCACTGCAATCTCTGCCTCCTGGGTTCAAATGATTCTTCTACCTCAGCCTCCAGAGTAGCTGGGATTACAGGTGCATGCCACCACACCCAGCTAATTTTTTTATATTTAGTAGAGACAGGGCTTCACCATGTTGGCCAGGCTGGTTTGGAACTCCTGACCTCATGTGATCCGCCTGCCTCTGCCTCCCAAATTGCTGGAATTACAGGTCTGAGCCACTGCACCCTGCCGAGAGAGAAAATATTGAGATGTTGATATACTTTTGTAGCAATTAAGAAACCTAACCATCATTTTGTATTAATTGGAGGCTTAATCATATAATGCCTGTGACATCTGGCACATAATTGCCTTATTCTGTCATTTAATATTTCATATGTGGATATCAAATGCACAATCAGAATAAAAATTTCTGGAGGGCACATGCCAAAAGTGTTGTATGTTTAATTTACCCACAGTTTCTAATCATTATGCACATGCTTGATAAATGTTTCCTGCATGATTAGAACAAATAAAGAAGCTTCATCCTAGTCAATTAGCCAGGATCACTAGACATAAAAGCAATGAGGGGTTTATAGGTGCCACACTCCATAGTTCAAAAATAGTTATGGTGCCCCCGTTATAACAGTTATGGACTCTACATTAAGTGGCTCAGCAGTTATAGTTGACCAAGAAAACTAAAAATGGATCATGGAAGGTACACCTCTTATCATTCTGCTCTCCTTACGCTTACCTATAACTGGGTCTGTTATACCCACACATTTCAGAAATAAAACCTATAGCTACCTTCTGTATCCACTTTGTTCACAAGTGGAGAGAAATGGAGAAAAAAATTTTTTGAATTTATCTATATTCTTAACCCTAAGCAGCAAATTAGCTTTCATTCCCACAAAAGTCAATCTCCTATCTTAACATATTTACTTTTTTGAGTCTGATGTTCTTCACATATCCCATGCATCTGCACAAACACATACAAAATTGTGGGAATATGAGAAAACCAATGCTTATTTATTCTGAGGCTGTTGTAGTGAGAGAGTCAGCCACCATTACTATCACTTGGCAAAGACTGAAAGGCAGGGAGAGAAGTGGAAAGCTGTATAGCAGAAAATGAAACTGAGGCTTCAGATATGCCCTGATTAGAGGTTGTTGTCATGGAGAAGCTGGATGCTGACTACCTGGAATCAGGATATCCTATGTGATTGGTTCTAAGTTAAAACCAAAGACAAAAATTAGGAAAGCTGTCAGTTATTACTCAAGATTGGGCCATTTGGAGTCAATTTTTAAGAAGTTGTTGCGTGCTCGCTTCAGCAGCACATATACTAAAATTGGAACGATACAGAGAAGATTAGTATGGCCCCTGCACAAGGATGACATGCAAACTCCTGAAGCGTTCCATATTTTTAAGGAACAACCAGTACCAGCCACTCCAAAAACATGCCAAATGGTAATGAGAATCAACACAACAAAGAATCTGCATCAACTAATGGGCAAAACAGCCAGCTAGCGCCAAAATGGCAGTATCAAATTCACACATAACAATATTAACCCTAAATGTAAATGGACTAAATGCCCCAATCAAAAGACACAGACTGGCAAATTGGATAAAAAGCCAAAACCCATCAGAGTGCTGTATCCAGGAAACCCATCTCACATGCAAGGATACACAAAGGCTCAAAATAAAGGGATGGAGGAAGAATTACCAAGCAAATGGAGAGTAAAAAAAAGCAGGAGGTGCAATTTTCATCTCTGATAAATTAGACTTTAAAGCAACAAAGATCAAAGGAGACAAAGAAGAACATTACATAATGGTCAAAGGATCAATGCAACAAGAAGAGCTACCGATCCTAAATATATACGCGCCCAATACAGGAGCACCCAGATACATAAGGCAAGTTCTTAATGACTTACAAAGAGACTTGGAATCCCACACAATTATAGTGGGAGACTTTAACACCCCATTGTCAATATTAGACAGATCAACCAGACAGAAAATTAACAAGAATATCCAGGACTTGAACTCAAACCTGGACCAAGCAAACCTAATAGACATTTACAGAACTCTCCACCCCAAATCCACAGAATATACATTCTTCTCAGCACCACATCACACCTACTCTAAAACTGACCACATAATTGGGAGTAAATCACTCCTCAGAAAATGCAAAAGAATGGAAATCACAACAAACAGTCTCTCAGACCACAGTGCAATCAAGTTAGAACTCACAATTCAAAAACTAACCCAGAACCACAGAGCTTCATGGAAACTGAACAACTTGCTCTTGAATGTTGACTGGATAAGCAATGAAATGAAGGCAAGAATAAAGATGTTCTTCGAAACCAACAAGAATGAAGACACAACATACGAGAATCTCTGCGACACATTTAAAGCAGTCTCTAGAGGAAAATATATAGCAATAAGTGCCCACATGAGAAGCAAGGAGAGATCAAAAATTGACACCCTATTGTCAAAACCAAAAGAGCTAGAGGAGCAAGATAAAAAAAAACTCAAAGTCTAGCAGAAGACATGAAATAGCTAAGACAAGAGCAGAACTGAAGGAATTAAAGACACAAAAAACCCTTCAAAAAATCAATAAATCCAGGAGCTGATTTTATAGATTCAAAAAGATCAACAAGATAGACAGACCCCTAGCCAGATTAATAAAAAAGAAAAGGGAGAATAACCAAATTGATGCAATAAAAAACGATAAAGGGGATATCACCACAGATCCCACAGAAATTCAAACCATCATCAGAGATTATTACAAACAACTCTATGCACATAAACTAGTAAACCTGGAAGAAATGGATAAATTCCTGGACACTTGCCTCCTCCCAAGCCTAAACCAGGAAGAAACTGAAACCCTGAACAGACCCATAACAAGGTCTGAAGTTGAGGCAGCAATTAAGAGCTTACCATTCAAAAAAAGCCTAAGTCCAGGAGGGTTGATAGCCAAATTCTACTAGACATACAAAGAGGATCTGATACCATTCCTTCTGAAACTATTCCAAACAATACAAAAAGAATGAATTCTTCCCAAATCATTTTATGAGACCAACATCATCCTGATACCAAAACCCGGCAGAGACTCAACAAGAAAAGAAAACTTCAGGCCAATATCCATGATGAACATAGATGCAAAAATCTTCAATAAAATACTGGTAAACTGATTGCAACAGCACATTAAAAAGCTTGTCCACCATGATCAAATAGGCTTCATCCCAGGGATGCAAGGCTGGTTCAACATACAAAAGTCTAATGTAATTCACCACATAAACAGAATCAAAGTCAAAAACCACAAGATTATCTCAATTGATGAAGAGAAGGCCTTTGACAAAATTCAACAGCCCTTTATGCTAAAAACTCTCAATAAGCTAGGTATTGAGGGAACGTATGTCAAAATAATAAAAGCTATTTATGACAAACCAACAGTCAATATCATACTGAATGGGCAAAAACTGGAAGCATTCCCCTTGAAATCTGGCACTAGACAAGGATGCCCTCTCTCACCACTCCTATTCAATATAGAACTGGAAGTTCTAGCCAGAGCAATCAGGCAAGAAAAAGAAAAAAGGTAGTGAAATAGGAAAGGAGGAAGTCAAATTGTCTCTATTTGCAGACGACATGATTGTATATCTAGAAGGCCCCATTGTCTCAGCCCAAAATCTCCTGAAACTGATAAGCAATTTCAGCAAAGTCTCAGGATACAAAGTCAATGTGCAAAAATCACATGCATTCCTATACACCAATAACAGACTTAAAGAGAACCAAATCAAAAACAAACTGGCATTCACAATTGCCACAAAGAGAATGAAATAACTAGGAATACAACTAGCAAGGAATGTAAAGGACCTCTTCAAGGAAAACTACAAGCCACTGCTCAATGAAATAAGAGAGGACACAAACAGATGGAGAAACATTCCATGTTCATGGTTAGGAAGAATCAATATCGTGAAAATGGCCATATTGCCCAAAGTAATTTACAGATTCAATGCTATCCCCATCAAGCTACCCATGACATTCTTCACAGAACTGGAAAAAACCACCTTAAACTTCATATGGAACCAAATGAGAGCCCACACAGCCAAGTCAATTCTAAGCAAAAAGAACAAAGCAGGAGGCGTCACACTACTGGACTTCAAACTATACTACAAGGCTACAGTAATCCAAACAGCAAGGTACTGGTACCAAAACAGAGATACAGACCAATGGAACAGAACAGAGGTCTCGGAGGCAACACAACATATCTACAACCATTTGATCTTTGACAAACCAGACAAAAACAAACAATGGGGAAAGCATTCCCTGTTTAATAAATGGTGTTGGGAAAACTGGCTAGCCATGTGCAGAAAGCAGAAACTGGACCCCTTCCTGACACCTTACACTAAAATTAACTCCAGATGGATTAACGACTTAAACATAAGACCTAACACCATAAAAACCCTAGAAGAACATCTAGGCAAAACCAATCAGGACATAGGTGTAGGCAAGGACTTCATGACCAAAACACCAAAAGCATTNTAACACCATAAAAACCCTAGAAGAAAATCTAGGCAAAACCATTCAGGACATAGGTGTAGGCAAGGACTTCATGACCAAAACACCAAAAGCATTGAAAACAAAAGCCAAAATAGACAAACGGGACCTAATCAAACTCCACAGCTTCTGCATAGCAAAAGAAACAGTCATTAGAGTGAATCAGCAACCAATAGAATGGGAAAAAATTTTTGCAATTTACCCATCTGACAAAGGGATGATATCCAGAATTTACAAAGAACAAAAACAGATTTACAAGAAAAAAACAAACAAGCACATTCAAAAGTGGGCAAAGGATATGAACAGATATTTTACAAAAGAAGATATACATGAGGCCAACAAACATATGAAAAAATGCTCATCGTCACTGGTCATCAGAGAAACGCAAATCAAAACTACATTGAGATACCATCTCAGGCCAGTTAGAATGGCGATCATTAAAAAATCTAGAGACAACAGATGCTGGAGACGATGTGGAGAAATGGGAACACTTTTACACTGTTGGTGGGAGTGTAAATCAGTTCAACCATTGTGGAAGACAGTGTGGCGATTCCTCAAGGACCTAGAAATAGAAATTCCATTTGACCCAGCAATCCCATTTCTGAGTATATATCCAAAGGATTATAAATCGTTCTACTATAAGGACACGTGCACACGAATGTTCATTGCAGCACTGTTTACAATAGCAAAGACCTAGAACCAACCCAAATGCCCATCAATGATAGACTGGACAGGGAAAATATGGCACATATACACCATGGAATATTATGCAGCCATCAAAAACGAATAGTTTGTGTCCTTTGTAGGGACATGGATGAACCTGGAAACCATCATTCTCAGCAAACTTACAGAAGAGCAGAAGATCAAACACCGCATGTTCTCACTCATAGGCAGGTGTTGAACAATGAGAACACATGGACACAGGGAGGGGAGCACTACACACTGGGGTCAATTGGGGAGAAATAGGGGAGGGACCGTAGTGGGTAGGGAGTTGGGGAGAGATAGCAAGGGGAGAGATGCCAGATGTAGGTGATGGGGAGTAAGGCAGCAAATCACACTGCCACGTGTGTACCTATGCAACAATCTTGCATGTTCTTCACATGTACCCCAAAACCTAAAATGTCATAAAGTAAATAAATGGAAAAAAAAAGTTGTTGCTAAGCTTTCTTCATTTCCAATATTGTCAGTAAAGGCAGCAATTTGTCTTCCTGCAAGTCTGTCTCACATATGCTGGCTTATGAATTGTTTGTTGCAGGCAAATGTATTGTTTTCCTAGTCAGGTTGCTGCAGATGTGAGTTAAAGTTCTATTATTTTTATATGTCACTTGGACATTGTTATTCATATATTCAGTATTTCAACACACACACACATATTTAGGAATTCAGGAAATGAAACTGATTTGCAGGCAAAAATAAAGGGCAACAGTCCAACCAAGATCAGGAGTTAGTTGAGATCCAGGCAGTATTTTCTGGGTCTAAAATGATACCCAATTTAAACACATGGGGCAGAATATCAATACCGTTAAGAAGAGGACTAGAGGTAGAAATAACAATTATACAACTAATCTCATGAGTTGGTATCAGAACAAAGTGCATGAAAACAAAAAAGAAATCTAAGTTTATTGGGATTGGTTATATGCAAGAGCCAAGGAGTTGAAATTACCAAGGTATTTTACTGACAATACAGGGACTGGTTTTCGCCCTTGGCTGTTGGCATTAAATAAAGATGCTTGCCATCTCAGTGCTGTAAAACATAAAGAAAATTTTCCTTTGAGAGAGTTTCACTACGACTTTTAGGGAATAGGATGCAGATACCATACTGATGAATGCAGACAATGAAGTGAACAATTGCACACTCTTAAGTTAGTGTTGGTAAAACCTGCTATGTAGCTAAACAAAGGGTGCTAGAATTATATTATTTAACCTAAACATACAGATGACTATTGGATATTTTGGTTATTTTTTGTTTGATAGGTTATTTTCATTTGTTTTTCTATAAAGGCTATACTCTGATGTGGAGGAAAAGACACAATAATGTCTCTATCTAATCTATATATCTTCTTCTCTATCACTTTTATGTATATGTCTATGATTCCATTTAAAGGAAAGATACATAAGGTTCTAAAGAGAAATCAGCATGTGCATGCAGTCTTGACTGTCATACATGTTTGTAGACTACTATGAACTGTGTTGGATCAGATGACTGAAGAGTCAAATCAGGGTCTGGAAACTTGGAGGAAAGATTTAAGGGACTGGGCAAACAGAACTGCTTTTGCACATGTGTCCATATTTTGGGTACAACAAGGATGTTTAAAAATATTTCCCACTTTATAAGTTTAATTGAATACACACATAAATTAATTTTTTCCCAAGGTTAAATAGTAAAAGCTATTATAAAAAGGAATTGGGCTGCTTTGTTTGTCCTTTAAAGCTGGGCAACTGTTTCATAAAACGAGAAATACCCTTGGGTCTCACATAAAATATGTATGCCCTATAAATGCAACAAATAAATAATGCTTTCAATGGTATGTAGTCATAAATGGCATCTTTGTATATATTACATAATTTTCCTCTCCTGAAAGATGTAGTCAGAAAGTTAGAACCCTTAACAGCATTCTCACCCGATTTAGAGTTTTAATTCAGAAATGAAGTTTATAACCTCTCTCAGAATTATTTTTATTTATGTGAAACTCTAGACATTTTATTACATTTATTTGTCTTTGCTGAAACTTAGTCAAACAAATGGGCAGTCTGACTAACATGTTGATTGTCCTTGCTGTCATAGATTGGAGATAAGTGTTATTGACACATGGAAGAGTCAGTAAGTATAGAACCATCCAAATATCCTACTTTAAACAGCAGTTTTGTCAGTAAAGTGACCATCTCTTATAGTGTAAAGTGTATGCATGTGAATCAGAAGAGCTAATTCTGATCCTGACTCTGACACCAACGAGTTTAGTCATGTTGGTCAAGTCACTAAAACCCTTTTATTCTTTTCCTCACCTAGTAAAATGGTAGAGCTAAACATAATTGGGTTTTCTATCAGCTCTTAATTTTGGAATTAGATGACTTTTGCTAAAAATAGACATTAAAAACAGAAATTTCAATAAAGAGTAGTGACTGCATTGAACATTCACATGAGATTAATCAAAAAGCACTAGGTTGTGAGTTCAAATATATCATGTTTTTTTTTTTTTTTAATCACAAGAGTCTTGTAAGATGGGAAGGAAAGGAAATAAACATTTAATAAGTACCTAATTTGTATCAAGAATTTGATAGATTTTATTTTCATATTTATCAATTCTATGTAACAACCAAATGAGATGATTATCAATATCCACTTAATTACTAACTGAAGAACAGGGCATTTAATAATACTTATATAATTTTCTCAAAATCATATAAGCATTTAGGAACAGTGCAAGAGTGATACAAAGTATTCCTGTGTGAATACAGCACTAGGGCTAGCAATTACTGAATTTCTACAACATACTGCCAATCACCGCCTAGCCATGTTGGATTTTATTAATTTGGTCAATATGTTCCTATACTTCTAAGTTATATGCATATCTTCTTTTCCCATACTTAATATATTTTGTGACCCACATTCTTTCTGCAAATTAAAAGGGATTTAAATTATGTCCACAAAATAATTATAAAATGCAGCGAAGTTCAATATTAACCCTTTAGCCAATGAGACTGATGTTACTTTTTTTTCCAGAAAAATAAATTATGTTACTCTGCCCCTTACACATAGTGGATACTTAATAAGCATTCATTGCATAATTAGAAGAATATACATATTAGGAAGAAGTTAGAGAGGCTCATCAGTACACTTAATTATCCTCTGACTATGCAAAAATCAGAATTCAACTTTAGTATTTATCATTTAAGTCTATGTCTATAATAATTAAGAGTGCTAGAAGACAGAACACTTATATTGTTAATAAAGGTTACACAGGATGCTAATAAAAAATAAACCTGGTCCAAAAATAAAGAATTCCAAATATACATTTCTGTGACCAAAAGGCTTTTCTTTTACTCTTTTTCTATTTTTTTAAGTGGTCTGGATAACTGCCTGAATATTATTCTTTGTTTCCTTTATAAAGATGCAGAATAAATGTAACTTGACTCACCACTCCAATTTTGGGCTAACCTGCATGATATTTCTAGACTTTATTCTTGGTAAGTAATTATCACTTTTAAGACTACCTATTTGTTACTAACATATGGGAAGCTGTGTTATATAATTAATACCATTGCTTTGAATAGAAAGTCCACACAGCAGGGTTCGCATCAATATTCATTACATTGAAATAAAATATTCCTGTCCCAATTTTCCTGAGTTTTCACATTTCAGCATCATTTTGTATAGCAGGCAGTGAAGCATTCTAATTTTTCTTTACTAGATTTCACTTGATTTACCTTAATGCTGACCTCGAATCCCAAGTATGGGATTATATCAAAAGAGTATCACAAAAGGACTCTGTTGGGACTTGGCTTAGGCAAAGCAGAACTACCCAAAATATATTCTATAATATTACAGATTTAAGTATATTCACATTATTTCCAATATTCAATAATTAAAATTTTAGGCTATAATTTGTAAAATGCTCACAAAATTTAAATACATCTAATCAGTTTAGTGTCCATTAGGCAAATAATTCTTCTCACATACTTATTTTTATTTATTTAACCTATATTTACTGATCATCAATGGCATGCCCTCTGATGTATGCACTACATTTAAAAAGATTAAATACCTTTTGATCCTTAAAGGAGTCTCATTATACTGGGTCACCACATTTAGATAACTACTTGATATGTGGAGAAGATATTACAACAACTTATATAGGATTCTTGGATCCCATACATGTGATCTGGGCACAAACTAACAGAGGATTATTTTATTCTGATCCTTAAATGCCAATTAACTTTTTAACTATCTCAAATGAACTTAGTTTTAAATCATCAGAATATTATTAAATTACCCTTTATGGCTCCAAATAACTAATGCAGAAGTATGGAAAGAAGATGTTTCCTTCTCCTGCAAAGTCAAACTAACGTGTTCAACTCCCTAGTACAGGCATTAATATAGCAAATGATAATTATGATTTTAGTTAGTGGGTAGACAATTGCGTGAAATGGAAAAAGTCAGAGGATATGAATAAAGCAAGCTAGTTCAGAAATCTTTACCATGCAAATTATATTTAACCCATATTTAAAATTAACCTAAAATAAAATGTGAAAAGCTCGGCTATGGTATCTGGCTTAGCCAGTTAGAAATCTTTTCAAATCTCTAGATTCTGATACATCAGACCAATTTTAGCAGAAATGCTGGCAAAAAAAGAGAAATATGTTTGGAAATATTTTCTGGTGGGGTTAATTTGTAAGTCATGTTCTTTATGCATGTTTAGGAAAATTTTAGCTAACTAGAATGTTCTAGGAAATGAATGCTCACTTTAATATTATTACTTGGAAAATAGTATACATTCATTATAAGTTATATAATAAAACTTTTTAAAAACTACAGAAAATCTTTTTAAAATATAATAGTCATCATTATATAAAATGTATTACACATTACCTGAGTAACTTCATCTGTAGGCTTTCTTCAGAAGCATCATTCACATCATTAATCTCATTGTAAAGGAAGACAGTTTCAGACAGTTTAATAGCTGAAAGTGAAAGAGCAACTACTCTTGGTAATTCTCTGACACATAACTAACAAACCTGAAATTGTCTAGAGAAGTTTGCTTTCATAGGATTTGTCTTTGCTCCAAAAGTAGAGAAAGGGTGGGCGTAGTGGCTCATACCTGTAATCCTAGCAATTTGGGAGGCCAAGGTGGGTAGATCACTTGATGTCAGGAGTTCCAAAGCAGCCTGGCTAACATGGTGAAACCTCATCTCTACTAAAAATACAAAAAAAAATTAGCCCAGCATGGTGACAGCCACCTGTAATCCCAGCTAGTTAGGAGGCTGAGACAGGGGAATCGACTGAATCCAGAAGGCAGAGGTTGCAGTGAGCCAAGATCATGCCACTGCACTCCAACCTGGTTAACAGAGACTCCCATCCCCCCAAAAAAAAAGTAGAGAAAAATGTTTAGGTTATATTATTTTTATAATAAATTGCACTTGATAGGATGTCTATGTATTTCTAAATTTTAAATATTCTATATCAAAGAAAAAATATAACATTTTCATAAATTTCACAGGATTTCTTTAATCAAATTTTTACCTTTTACATTTTTTAGTTCATGATTATAGAGCAATTTCATTTAAATATTAAATACTGAAATTATCAAAAATATTATTTTCTAAGGAAAGCTTTTTATATAGGAACTAGAAATTAGATAACAAATTTTATAATATCAATACATTTTTTATGAAGCATTACTGCATCTACTACCTTAGTCCATTCAGAAATAACAGCTCTATTAAGAATATTTGAGCAAAGAATATTTGAAGTAAACTTCATTGTTTATGTAAACAAGATAAAATTAGAAAATAAAGTATAAAGCTATACCCCCAAATTTTCCATTTTCTCATTATCTCGTGATAAACACTCACAGCTTCTTTGTTGCATTTCTTTCCATTGCTTTTCTCTGAATGTGTATGTGTCTGCACAATGAAGTTCATATTGCATGTAGAATTTATTTTATTCAATATTATATTTACTCAATATCATTATTTTGCTCAATACTATATCATGCTCATTACCTGATGATATTAACATTTTCTCAAACTACTATCTAAAGGGCTATATAATATTCCACATATGGCACATATAGACATGTCATAATCCATTTAAATAGTTCTCTAGGGATGAACATTTATGATTCAAATATTTTCTATTACAAATAATGCTATAATGAATATCGTAGAACCTAAATATAATATTACCTATTAATTTATTATTTAGGATATATTCATAGTAACATAGTTTTAATACAAATTTGAATTAAATATTACTATAGAAGTGTTAAAAAGCTTCTCAGGTCTTTAATATTGCAAATTTTCATTAAGCTACTGAAACAATTAATATTTTGTAGTAAAAATTAAATACATGGAATTGTTATGCATGCTATCAGGTTTTTTTAGTAGTTTGGATAAAATGAAGGAAAATTGAATGAACTCATATATAATTTGTTGATTAAACAGTGAATTTCATGTGTGGCTTTGTAAAAGTTACTTAACTTGTCAGTGCTTCAGTTTTCTTATCATTTAAATGAAGATTACAATAATAGGAGTTTAGAGCTCTGCATGGTACAAAGTAAAAAATGATAGATAAATAGGCAATGAGTTATAGCTATTATGATTGTTTTACTTATTGTTGCATCATTGGTCTGATGCCTGTAATCTTCAGGTTTCTAAGAGATATGAATAATTTAATTCTTAGCAAATACATAGCTTTTAAGATTTCTACCCAGGAAATTCAGCATTGCCTTCTTTCTGCTCACAAGTAACATAATGAAGAGAACAAATATTATCTTTTAAAGCTGAGGCTGAGATAAATGTTGTATAATTCTGAGTAGGAAATAGCAAAGAAAATACATCATCTGGCCTTTCCTTTATTAGCAGTACTGAGATATTAAGGCCTTTGCATCATAGTCCTTCCTTGAGGGAACAAAATAAAGCTAAGGAAATGGAATCTTCCTTCCTTACTGGACCTCATGATTTATGACTATAATAAACCTGACTACACAAAAGCACACATTGTTTCAAGGAAATGCTAAGTGTCATCTCAACACACCCAGAAGCCTGCCCTTCATGGGAATAAAATGTTGCAGCGACCAGTGATTTACTTCCCTAATCATTTGCTTATGAAAAGCATCCTACTCTGTTCATCATCAAGATACACTACATTCCTTTGAATATCTCCTTAGGAAAGGGGGTAGGCAACAAACACAGAAGAAAGGAGTAAATGAGAATGAGGCTCTAGAGCAATAGAGAGCTTCTGATGAGGAGGCCAAAATACTGAATCTGTCATTATTTGCTAGCTGGGAATTTGAGGCAAGCTCATTTGGCTTTCATCTTTTTAACTATGAAAAATTAACTGATTGAAGTAAATAATTTCTAAGGCCTTTCTTCATCTACAACAGTCTTCAAATTTGTATAATCCTATTAATAATAGAGGCCAGCATAACTGAAATGGAAGCAAAAGAGTGAAGAAGTTAAAGTACATCTTTCAAAAATTACCCTCCTGAGAAATTAGCATTGAACACGGTAACTGTAAATATGAGACAAGCTGCAACATTTGACACAAGTGATCATTCAGCTTATTTTCCTCTCTTGACTTCTACTCTTTCCCCATCTCTTCTGTTATTCTGGTAAACTTCCTTTGTTCTTCTCCCTCAAGGTTTTAAGAAACTGATAAATTGTCTCATTCAACCCCCTCCTCTGCATTGTTCAACCTATGCAGCTATGCCCATCAGCTGAAATGAACATAATGAAAGGGACAGTGAAAAGTCTAGTTTAATAGACTAATGAATGTTGTATTAGTCCATTTACACTTCACTAAAGAACTGACCAAGAGTGGGTAATTTATAAATACAAAAGTTTTAATTGACTCTTCGTTCTGCATGGCTTGGGAGGCCTCAGGAAACTTAACAGTCATTGCAGAAGCGGAAGAACTCACAGCTTATAAGGCAGCAGGTGAGAAAATGAGTGCAGGGCAGATTTCCCCTTTTAAACCAAGAAATCTGATGAGAACTCTCTCACTATCATAACAACAGCATAGGGGAAATCAGCCCCATGACCCAATCACCTCCCACCAAGTTTCTCCCCTAACACATGGGGATTACAATTTGAATTACAATTTCAGAAGAGATTTGGGTGGAGACACAGCCAAGACATATCATTCCACTCCTAGCACCTCTCATATCTCATATTCTCACATTTTAAAACACAATTATGCCTTCCCAATAGTACCCCAAAGACTTAACTCATTCCAGCATAAACCCAAAAGTCCAAAGTCTCATCTGAGACAAGGCAAGTCCCTTCCACTTAGGAGCCTGTAAAATCAAAAGCAAAGTAGTTACTTCCAAAATACAATGGGGTTACAGGAATTAGATAAATGTTCCCATTCCAAATGAAAGGAGTTGGCCAAAACAAAAAGGCTACAAGCCCTATGCAAGTTCAAAATCCAGTGGGGCAATCATTAAAACTTAAAGCACCAAAATAATCTTTTTTGACACCATGTTTCACATCCATGGAATGTTGATACAAAGAGTGGGTTCCCAAGGCCTTGTGTAGCTCCATTCCTGTGGCATTGCAGGATTCAGGCCCTACTACCACAATCATGGGCTGGCACTGAGTTCCTGAGGCTTTTTTAGGCACACAGAGCAAGCTGTTGGTGAATCTACATTCTGGGGACTGGAGGATAGTGGCTCTCTTCTCACAGTTTCACTAGGTAGTGTCCCACTGCCTAATGGAGTGGTGAGAAGCCCTCTATATGAGGGCTCCAAATCTACATTTCCTCTCTGTATTGCCCTTGCAGAGATTCTCCATGAGGGCTTTGTCCCTGAAGCAGACTTCTGCCTGGACATCCAGGCATTTTTATACATCCCCTGAGATCTAGGCAGATGTTCTCAAACTTCAATTCCTGACTTCTGTGTACCCACAGGCCCAACACCACATGGAGGCTGCCAAGGCTTGGGGCTGGCATCCTCTGAAGCAATGACTTGGGCTGTATCTTGGCTCCTTTTAGCCATAGCTGGAGCTAGAATGGTTGGGACACAGGGCACCAAGCCCCAAGGCTGCACAGAGCAGTGGGGCCCTGGGCTTGGCCCACGAAGCCACTTTTCCCTCTTAGGCCTTTGTGCCTATGATAGGAGGGGCTGCCTCAAAGATCCCTGGAGACAGTTTCCCCACTGTCTCAGCTATTAACATTTAGCTTCTAGTTACTTACGCAAATTTCTGCAGCCACACTGAATTCCTCCCCCAAAATAGGTTTTTCTTTTCTACCACAGGTTTAGGCTGCAAATTTTTCAAACATTTTTGCTCTGCTTCCCTTTTAAGCATAAGTTCCAACTTCAAACCATCTCTTTGCATAAAACTGAACACTTTAAGAATAATCCAGGACACTTCTTCAATGCTTTGCTGCTTAGAAATTTTTCCAACAGATACCCTAAGTCATCTCTCTCAAGTTCAAAGTTCCAAGTTCCACACATATTTAGGGCAGGGGTAAAATGTCACCAGTTCTTTTGCTAAAGCATAGTAAGAATGACCTTTAGTCCAGTTTCCAAAAGTTCCTCATCTCCATCTGAGACCATGTCAGCCTGGACTTAATTGTCCATATCACTATCAGAATTTTGGTCAAAGTCATTCAACAAGTCTCTAGGAATTCCCAACTTTCCCACATCTCCCTGTCTTCTTCTGAGCCCCCCAACTTGTTCCAGCCTCTGCCCATTACCCAGTTACAAAGTCACTTCCACATTTTCAGTTTATCTTTATAGTAATACCCAACTATACCAGTACCAATTTCCTGTATTAGTTCATTCTCTCACTGCTATAATAACTGCTTGAGCCTAACAAAAAACCTGAGCCTCAATCTATGAAGTAAACAGGTTTAATTGACTCACAGTTCCACATGGTTGGGGAGGCCCCAGAAAACAGACAATCATGGCAAAAGAAGAAGTAAGCACATCTTACATGGCTGCAGGTGAGATAGAGTGAGCACAGGGCAAGCCATCAGATCTTGTGAGAACTCCCTCACTGTCAATAAAACAGCATCAGGGAAACTGCCCCCATAATTTAATCACCTCCCACCGGTCCCCCCTCCAAAATGTGGAGATTACAATTCAGATTACAAATTGACATAAAATTTGGGTAGGGATACAGACAAACCATATCAAACATATCTAGAGGAGTAGTGAAAAGAAAACCAAAATGTAGACCAGAGTTATATATGATAGTATGAAATTATACAGAGAGAATCATATTGCAAATTTGAAAACATTCCTCTGAAGACTAGTCATTTGAATTAGAGAATAGAGATGGTCAGTATTTAATAAGCTAATGACTTGCCTGGCAAGTCAAAACATTAAATATAATGATGTCTTTGTTTTACATATCTTAGTTTAGCATATGGATCCTCACCACGAATAGTCTTAGTAATTAATTAAATAAAAAGTGAAAGTTAATTTAAGGTTTTAAATAGTGACACAATCACATTAGGGAACACTTGACCACAAAATCAATACAAAATGCTTAAATGACCTAACTACTAAAAAGTCAAACCAGTTGTTTCAGTTATCATTATGAATAGAAAATAATGGATTTAATGCTTACACTTACGTAACAATTGTCTATTAAAGTAGCCCCAAAATAAAAACAACAATGCTATAAAACAAATAGTTGGGCCATGGTGGCTCCCGTCTGTAATCTCAACACTTTGGGAGGCTGAGGCGGGTGGATCACCTGAGGTTAGGACTTTAATACCAGCCTGGCCAACATGGCAAAAAACATCTCTACTAAAAATACAAAAAATAAGCTGGGCTTGGTGGCAGGTGCCTGTAATCTCAGCTATTTGAGAGCCTGAGGCAGGGAAAGTGCATGAACCAGGGAAATGGAGGTTGTAGTGAGCCGAGATTGTGCCATTGCACTGCAGCCTGGATGACAGAGTGAGAGTCTGCCTCAAAAAAAATTTGGGTTTTATTAAACCTTCATATTTTATCTCCAACAAATATGCCCCAATGATAAGTCTCTGTAAACATATGAATCATTAGGTGGGTAGAAGTCTGGCCAATATTATTTCCATTTCCATTTTGTTTACAAGATAAATAAGGTTTATTCATTTGAATCAGAGGAAGAGATATTGATATATTTGGCTAAATATGGTAAAGGAAAACTGAATAAAGAGATTAAAGCTAATAATTTACTATAAGTGCAGGTAATATTTTTCTGAAAATTTAACACCAAGAAGAGAGAGAATTTATGACTAATAGTATTTTTTAACAATACCTAATCATCTTTCTGCAATTTAAATAAGTATATTCCAAACTGTTCATTGCAGTACAGTTACTAAACATACTATTTTCTTGTTTCTTCAAAAAATCAAAATAGGTACATTACGAAAATATTTTGGATATATTCAAAATACTTTTCTCCTATGCAAACTATCAATGCACATTAATTATTTAGGGCTCTGAGTTTTTCTACAGCAGATAAATCTTCAGCTTTGCAACTTAACATGACCTAGTTGATGGCCAATTTTATGCATTCACTTTACTGGGCCATGGGGTTCCCAACAAATATTATATCCCAGTTGATATTCAGTCGAACATTATTCTGAGTGTGTCTGTGAGAATGTTTCTGGATGAGATTCACAATTGAATGAATAGACTTAGTAAAGCATTGGTCTCTCTAATATGAGTGAGGCTCTTCCAATCTGTTAGAAGCCTAAATAAAAGAAGAAGGCTGACCCTTCAGCAAATAAGAAGGAATTCCTCCTAACTGCCATTGAGCTAGGACATTGGATTTTTCCTGCCATTGGACTCTGAAATGTTTGGACAACCAAAACGTTGGCTCTTCCTGGGTATCAAGCCTACTGACCTTTGGACTGGAACTACACTATTGGCTCTCCTGACTTTCCAGTTTGCTAACTACAGGTCTTGGGATATGTCAGCCAAAATAACTGCTAGAGTCAATTTTTTAATAATAGATTGTGCATCTATCTATCTATCTATCTATCTACCCACCTACCTATTTAATATGTCTATATATCCTACTAGTTGTGTTTCTCTGGAGAATACTGGATAATATATCTAGTAACATTAAAAATATTTAACACATAATTTTCTTTTTATTTGGAGTGAGCACTAATAGCACCCTATAGATAAAAAATTAACAATATAATTTAAAGATAAAAATTAAACAAGATACAACCCTTTCTTAAAGGCATTAATTTTTAAAAAGCAAATGAATATTTTGATTTTTTTAACTAACAAAGATTTCTAAAGAGTTTGAAAATCATACATTTTAGTTGTCTTTGATATAATTACAAGTACTAAATACAGAGGAAAGAAACCAAACTTTAAGGGCTTTTTAAAAATCTTATCCTGGGTCTTGGAAAAGTAGTTTATAAATAAAACTAATGTCTTTGTAATTATTTTGGGCAAGTTAAGAAACAGAAGTAAACAAAACAAACAAATGACAATTGAACTAAACTAAATATAAATGGGTTATAAAAGGTAGATTAGGCATTGATAACATTGAATGCAATCTTTTCATCTCCTAAAAAGGGCAGTGAATGTGAGGCAAAAATATATCTCAGATTCACAATATGCATGTGTCTGTGTTTATTTATAGTTTTAGTTTGACTTATGCATACTATATAAGTACTTAGAAAAGGAATGTAAATAAAACTATAATTTTAGCCTCTGTTATATCAGAGTATATATTATACTCATTAACTCTGACACTTTCAATGTTACTTACACAAAAATTTATTTTACTATAAAGAGTTTGAACTTCAATATTTTTAATGTATAATTCCAGATTATAAAGGAATAAAGTATAAATTATAAAATACAAAGGAAATAGTGTCATTTAAAAGACATACGATTATCAATATAAAAACCAAAAAGTTAATATTTAAGGAATTTTAACTTAATGTAAAAATTTTAAATTGATTAAAAATTTAATGAATAAAATAGTGAAATAAATTGTCTGTATAAAATGATCAATGTGCAAAGCAAAATAATTAAATTTTCCATAGAGCAAAAGTTACCAGATACATTTCCTTTAAATAACATCTGAAAACAGGTAAAAATGATCCTTGGTGATAAAGCAGAAATTATTTGTTTTGGGTGGTTGTGGAGGTAGTCTTGAATTGACTGAAACTGAGCTAGAGGGATATTTCTAAGTAAAAGATAGTTCTTTATCTTGATTGGATGGTGGCTGCAAGGGTTCAATTGTCAGAGCACATCAACTTGAATACTTATGAATTGTGCATTTCATGATATGTAAATTATCTCTCAATAAAAACTTATTAACAAAATGTTCCCAGAAGGTATCATTTATAACAATGTTTTGAGAAAATGAAGCCTGCCTAAAAGTGGCATGCCAAGGGAGGGGAAGCAGTGGGAATCTTATACCTCAATATGAAGAAGTGTTTTATCACTGATATTATTTAGAATTATTAATGTATTGTGATTAATAAAAGAAAGACACACAGACTACTAGTCAGTGTTTTTGTTATATATGGAGAGAGATAATGCACCGTGTTATTTCCTGCACCTGGGCCAAAAAGTAATAAAGACTGGAATTTTCTAACTTGTTAGTGCATAATACACAAACTTGAGTGAAAATGATTGCAAAATATTTAACCAAAATTAGAGAGCCTGAAGTTATACTAAATGATACCAAAACAAAATATTTTAAGGAACATGGTAGGAGAACGAGCAAAAGCTAACAGAATAAGTTACAAAGTACAAAAAGCAGAAGAGACATTCCAGAAAACCAACAGACTTTATAAAACCCATAATGATCTCCTATCTGTGAAGACTCAAGTATGTGAAGACTCAAGTCTGAGTGGCAGAAAGTACTTCCAACTTGAAGGATTAAGTCAAGCAAACAAAAACCAAAACTGTTTAGAAAGCCTGCATCCATAAATACTGTTATATTCCAGGAAGATGGGTTCATTAAATATTTCTTTAAAAAAAAGCTCCTTCATATCAAAACCTGTTTTAAAGCCAGTAGAATTTGGCAAAATTTCCTCTTTCCTATCAAAAAATTGCCAATGTAAATTCTAAGACTCAATAGTAATCTTAATTCTTAGCTGCTTTAAGTGGAGATGGAAATAGCACTTAACTGAAGTACAGACTTGTTTCAGCTACTTAAAGAGCTTTCTGGATTTCCATCCTTCCCATACATGTTTTATAAGCCACTTTCATTTTTGGTTACCTGACTGTTATTTCTTTCCTTGAAGTTGAAAGGGCATAACAAAATCTAAACCAGATTTCAAATGGCAGGGATTGACAAAGGAATAAAATAGTAGGAGAAACAGTACTCCCTTTAGTTTTTGTGCCAGGTTTATATACATTTCCCCAAATCTAAGCAAATACACACCTGCTCAGACAGTTTCTCCTGCAAGCCTTTTCCGTTTTAGGAACTTTCTGGGTTTTTTTGTACCTTCTCTTGACTTCTTATCTGTTAAACTTAGACCCTTATGTGTTTTCAGCTAGAATACAGGTTGTTTTTGGAAGGGGATGAATTTCAGTTCCTCTTGCTTACCCTTTCCTCAAGCTTTGCATCCCCAAAAAAGAAAACAATTGTAAAAGACTATGGACAGAGAAGACAGATGAGTGAAGGCTGATCCCCAATTCATTATTTTCCTCAGGAGAAATGAAGCCACTGAGTTTTTATAAAGGGGAAATGACTGACCCTGGAAATTCAAAATCTAATCAAGGCCTATGATTATTCTTTTTCTAGAACAGCAGAATACATATGAGGTTCTCAAAAATATATATACAAAGATTTACTCCAAGCATTTATGGGTTTTGTATTTACCAAAATCCAAAAATTTATAGAACAGTTCTACCACTTATTCTTTAAAAAACCTTATTTTCTCCTGCTGTTAAAGGCTGACTATATAAAAATAAAATTGTATTAATTTCTCTTGGGTGTTGTAACAAATTACCACAAACAAAAAATGTATTTCTCCCGTACAGTTCTGGAGGCCAGAAATCTAAAATTTCGCTGGGTTGAAATTAAGAAGTTGGCAGGCTCATACTCTCTCTTGTGACTTAAGGGAAGAATTTGTTCCTTGACTCAGCATTCCTTGGCTTGTGGCCACATAACTGCAAAATCTGCTTTGGTAGCCACATTGCCTTCTCTTATCTAACTCAAATCTCTTTCTGCATTCCTCTTAAACAGAAGTTTATAACCATAATTCAAGCCTACCTGGATAAGTCAACATACTATCCCATCGCAAGATATTTAACTTATGCCATATTTTAACATATAGGGTAATATTCGCAGATCTCAGGGATTACGATGTGCGTATCTTTTGAGGAGACACTATTCAGACTACTCCAACCATATTTTGAAAGTTTAGCAAAGAACAAGTATTAGACATAGAGAAAACAGATTCAAGTACAATGAATATTTTTGCAAACAAGACTAAATGGAACTATAAAATACTTGAAAAGAATAATGTTTTGTATATATTTTAAGGAATTATAAGGTAAAAAAAAATCCTTAAAAGCTTTTTTCTCTTTTGTTAAATGATAAATGTAGGAGTTTGGTTTAAAAAAAGTATCACAAATAGTCTTAAATCTGAAAACAAGCCATATTAATTGCAAAGTTAGAATTTGAAGTTTATCAGAGAATGGTGGTAGATATATTTTTGTTTTAACAATTTTATCAAATAATTTTTAAATAATTATCTTCATCAATCCAGACTTTTACTCACAATTTAGCAATGCATTTACTAATTGAAGACCAGAATATTTAAAAATACCCAGTGTGGATTACAGTGAGACGATAATGGATCTCAAACAGAACCTCATAGCTAAATATTGGCATTAGGCCCAATCCATTTGAAAAAGATTTTCAAGTAACCAGTAGGCTATAATTTTCACCTCAGGAAACATACTTCCTTCCCCTTTCTTAATCTTATATTTCTATAAAGTAAAATAGTCAGAAATTTTATAGAGTTTTGGAATATAATGTCTGTTTTTATGTAGAAACCTTAGTGAGTTTTAAGATGCATCACATTTTACAAGCTTGCCAGAATTGTCATTTTCCATTTCCAGTGAATACTGAAGGAATGATGACGGCTATAGTCTGCCTGAGAAATCATCCTGTTTCATAGTTAAATGACAAAAAAAAAAAAAAAAAAATGCTGTTAGAAATTAGCTACTTTGGATAGTTCTCATTTAAAACTAAAAACTGTCTTTGTTAATAAAAATTTTCCCTTTATATTATATACTGAGAACAAGATAAAACCAATAAGCTTTGACCCTTATGAGTTTTACCCCCAGAAACTAGGCTTTTTTCTTTAATGATTATATTAAACCTCATAAGCAGCTTTCTGTTAAAATGACCCGTATTTTGTGCTGACATGCTATCTCATCCTGTGGCTTAGAATGCCTTAACCATCTGGGAATTTGTCTACTGTCATCTTTTCACTATTAAAGAGTGTACCTAATGGTAATTAATTAGATTTTAAATGTATATTATAATTTCTTAATTTTTAAAAGAAAAATTTGGAAATTTACTGGTTGTGTTACTAAAACCTGTAGCACCATTAACTTAAAAGAGTGACTATGTGTTCATCATATTAGAGTTTAAGCATTCCATTTACTTTTAAGCAAAAAATTGAAAATGAGCAACTTCTACATCCAACATCTTGACATTTTTGTATGTGAACATATTGGCTAAAATTAAAGGAGATTTCAGTTTTTCCATAAATTAAACATTGGAATAAAAGTACAACAGGTTTTTCTTAGAGCACTGATCTGGTCTTTTACAGAAAAACCTATAGGGCTATAAAGGTTTATAAGAATCTTACCTTATGGTTAGACATTAAAATTGGGTAAATATGTGTATAAGGTTTTATTAAAAATTGCTTTTAACATTCATAGTACATTAATGTAAAGGTGAAGTTTGGCTTATTTGCTATAAAAATCACACAAGAGTCATCAAATGTAAAATCATGTTTTGCTTTCTTTGGACCATATTTGCTTAAATGTGTTATTGGTATATGTTCCAAAGTTATGGGAAACTCCTATAATTTTTATTAATAATTATATTTTTAGTGTATGTTAATAATTATCATTATTGTATAAAATTTTATGTTTCACAGAAGTAACCAAATTTCCTTATCAATTGTGGCTTTAATAGTGGTTGTCCTAAAACTTTTTGTCATCCACAGACAAATGTTGTCATGTTTTAATCCTCCTTAGAAGTCAGTTTATAATCAACTATAGAACTCTAGCTGGTGTTTTTAAATGCAGGTTTCCTAATAACTTTGGAGATTATGACATCAGAATAAAGGAAAAAACTTTCATAACTCTCATAGGGAACTGAAATGTTCGTAACTATCAAAGAGAAGTTAACTACACAGACTAAACTGAAGAAGTCTAATTTTTTTAACTTTGCTTAAAATGTTTCTGATCCTTTGTTTTGTTTTTCAGAGTCAAGGAAATTTTTCTTTTGAGCTACTTAAGGCTTGTAGCAATTAAATAAAGTATACTTCTGTGAACAAACTTTGAAACATATTTGTTTCTCTCTACCCGACTTCTCCAGGATTTGGGAACTATTTCCAAAAAATTATGAAGGTTTTGTGAACAAAAAGGCATTAAAGTTTCTATTTTTCTGATAAAATATTTAATTTAGGCACTTATGTTTCTAAGACAATTAGAGCTGTTTTATTTATAACCTTATAACACACATAAATACACAGACAGAAGATTCAGCACTTGTAAGATTTTTCATTTGCCAGTTTCTAAGATGGGCTACTGGCTTCAGGGTGGAGCCCGTGGAGGAACAAGCCTAGGAAAGCCTGCTTTTCTAGGGTCAGATAAGCAATAAATAAGCAGCTAAAAGCAAGGACAGATCCCCGAAATTAAGGGTGCCATTTTATACTAGTTCCTGGATCCACAAAAAGAAAAAAAATACTAGGGGAGAAGACAGTTCAGTGCTTCTACTCTGCATTTCACTGCAAGGCAACCCAAAGCCAGTCAGCCCATTTTTGTAATCAGCCCATCCCTCATGGGAGTCTCATTTCCCAGTGTGGGATAGAGATGTTTTCTTATCTTCCAGATGGTCAAACCATGCTTCTGATCTAAGTGTGCAAAGAGTCAAGTATTCCTCCAAACTATTAGCTATCCCTTAAATTATACTTCTAACCTAGTTATTACACACCAAAGCTCTCTCATAATGCAAAGTATTTTTTGACAGCCTCAAAACTTAAAACCATCAGATAACACAATGCAAAACAGAACTGAAACTTTGATTTTGAGAGGAATCAATCTGCTTTTAATTCCTTGGGATTCATGAGGAAAACAGAGGTTTTTCCCAAAACAGGGTCTGTGGAGCCTCCCCTGTTTTCCCAATTAGTCACAGGCTACCAGAAGTTTTCTTAAGGCCTCTCATGTGTGCATTAACAGTGGCAAGACACACATAAAAAATAAAAATTAAAATTAAAAAAACTGAAGAAAAACAATTCAGTCCAATGAGAAGAAAAAAACTTCTTCTAGAAAAATGAGTTCCAAGAAAAGAAAAACATAAAGGCATTTTAAATATATCTAGGCCGGGCGCGGTGGCTCAAGCCTGTAATCCCAGCACTTTGGGAGGCCGAGGCGGGTGGATCACGAGGTCAAGAGATCGAGACCATCCTGGTCAACATGGTGAAACCCCGTCTCTACTAAAAATACAAAAAATTAGCTGGGCACGGTGGCGCGTGCCTGTAATCCCAGCTACTCGGGAGGTTGAGGCAGGAGAATTGCCTGAACCCAGGAGGCGGAGGTTGCGGTGAGCCGAGATCGCGCCATTGCACTCCAGCCTGGGTAACATGAGAGAAACTCCGTCTCAAAAAAAAAAAATATATATATATCTAAAGTTTGTTTATCCACTTTTAATTAAGCTGACTTTTAACCATAGTGCTCTTTTAAAAACAAATCCTTTCAGATCTCTTCTTACCCTACTTTAGCCATGCCAAGCAGTCAATATTTCTAGTTTCTGAACTGTATCAAAGACAACTACCTAGGTGCTTAGAGAAAGGAAAATTTAAGACAGTCTGTGGAAAAGAAAATAGACAAGGTCACCCACATATTAAACCAGAAACAACTTACTGTCTAGGTGGGAAAGCAAACACAGACCACCACTGTGAAAGTGCAAAACTTTAGGTACTGAGCTACAGCATGGGGGAGTCCCCATTTTTTTCCCCATAATAAGTCTAGAGTAGTTAATTTTGAGCTTGCAAAGGCTTTTAAGCATTTAATATAATTTTTGATTTCATTTATTTTTATTTATTTTTTGAGACAGAGTCTCACTCTGTCATCCAGGCTGGAGTGTAGTGGCACGATCTCCGCTCACTGCAACCTCCACCCAGGTTCAAGCAATTCTCCTGCCTCCCAGGTTCAAGCAATTCTCTTGCCTCAACCTCTTGAATAGCTGGAATTACAGGTGTGCACTAGCACACCCAGGCCAAACACAGCTAATTTTTGCATTTTTAGTAGAGACTAAAGTTGGCCAAGCTAGTCTCGAAATCCTAACCTCTAGTGATCTGCCTGCCTTGGCCTCCCAAACAGCTGGGATTATAGGCATGAGCCACTGCATCCAGTCTAATATGATTCTTAGAGCTGACTATCACATAAACCCTAAAATTCCTGTTCCCTGGAAGGTGGAAACCAAGAGAAGGTACCACCACATAGTTAAAAGGTCAAGCTCCTGCTGGGCGTGGTGGCTCAGGCCGGTAATCCCAGCACTTTAGGAGGCTGAGGTGGGTGGATCACCTAAGTCAGGAATTCAAGACAAGGCTGGCCAACCTGGTGAGACCCCATTTCTACTAAAAAAAAAAAAAAAAAAATTAGCAGGTGTGGTGGTGCACATCTATAATCCCACTTGGGAGGCTACGGCAGGAGAATTGCTTGAACCCGGGAGGTGGAGGTTGCAGTGAGCTGAGATTGTGCCATTGCACTCCAGCCTGGGCAACAGAGTGAGACTCCATCTCAAAAAAAAAAAAAAAAGGTCAAGCTCCCAAGGACATGAAACAAGGTGGAGACTTCAGTACACCAGCTTAAGACTAACCTTAGAATTATTTTTTTTTTTCATTAATCACAAAAACACTGATTTTTTTCCCAGTGATTCAACCATTTGCACAGAAAGACAGAAGCCAGAAATCTGACTTTAAGAAATTTTGCCAGCATGCCAGGCTTCTGTGTTCCCTTTCCCTTAGAGGTCCTAGTGATCTTGCTTACAGTACCATCACCCTGGGGCCCAAGCTGCATCGTAAAGGAAAATTATTTTTTTCCATTCTGTTCAGAGCAAAATACATGTGACTAAACATTAGCTACTCTACTTAGCACCAATTATCAAACCAGCAAGGCTTAAATTTGTCCCCGATGGGCCCCATCATATTTAAAACAACCTTCAACTAGGAGTTTCAACACGTGGTCTCTGAGCAAGATGGTCATCCTGAGTAATATAAAAGAATGGGAAAAGAAAGAGAGAAGAGCATTGCCTGTGGCAGGGTGGGAAAGGCAAAGTAATCAGGAAGTCCAGAGAAAGACCCGCCCATTGCAGTGACACTGAAAAGTTCAGGCGGCTGCTTCTTGGTAGCCAAGGTATCTTTCCCAGCTCTCAAGATTCCCCTTTTAGGGAGGAAAAACCTTCCCTTGTCCCACGATCTTATATAGTCTAACCCTGTCAAACACAGCCGTCAGCAAAGAGTACAAGGCAGATTCATCCAAAGAGAATAGCAGTTAACTTTCCATAGTGTCAAACATACTCTTAGCTCAGTGGGACTAAACCAAGAGAAGCTTCTAACTCCCTAAATCTTAGAAGGGACTTTAATCCTCCTAAGTCAGGCCTCTAACACAAGGTTAGTCAAGCATCTTTGCATTTTATTAATAGTGGCCTCCTACTCACTCTGTCTTAGAAGAGACTCTAACTCCTCTAAATTGGGCCTCTAACCAAATCCCATTCTTTACCCAGGTACACCACCACTTAACCAAAGTCACCCAATCAATGCTATAGTCTATTTGTTTTGGGTTGGCAGGGTTTCTTCAGTATCATCCCTTCTGTGTTTGCCAGAAAGATGTTAAAGGAACCCAACACTTACGCCAAAGTAGCTGTTTGGGTCAGGGTTTCTGCACTATAGTCCTTTCATGGTCACCAGAAATATGTTGCAGGAAAGGGATCTCAATCCAGACACCAAGAGAGGTTTCTTGGATCTCGTGCATGAAAGAATTCAGGGCAAGTCTGCAGCACAAAGTGAAAGCAAGAAAGTAAAGGAATAAAAGAATGGCTATTCAATGGACAAAGCAGCCCTGAGGGCTGCTGGTTGCCCATTTTTGTTGCTACTTCTTGAGGATATGCTAAACAAGTCATGGATTATGCTTGCCTCACCTGTTTGGATCATATAGGGTAACTTCCTGATGTTGCCATGGCATTTGTAAACTGTCATGGCACTTGTGGGAGTGCAGCAGTGAGGACAACCAGAGGTCACTCTCCTGGCCATTTTAATTTGGATGGGTTTTGGCCGGCTCTTTCCTCCAATCTGTTTTGTCAGCAGTCTTTATGACCTGTATTTTGTGCTGACCTCCTATCTCATCCTGTGGCTTAAAATACCTTAACTGTCTGGGAATGCAGCCCAGTTGGTTTCGGCCTCATTTTACCCAGCTCCTATTTAATTTGGAGTCTCTCTGGTTCAAATGCCTCTGACAAAAGAGCAGAAGTGTACTGACTATTGAGCTACATCTCCTTTACAACTATCTTTAGTAGCTTCTGAAACTCTTCCTCTGTGTTTTGCCCTTCTTTCCAGTACTCTCCTCCAAAAATTCCAGCCATCTTAGCCATTTTCTGGCTTTTTGCTTAGTGATACCAACTGTGCTTGAATTGCTCTTTCCTGAGTCAGGCAGAAAGCTGTTTAATCATAGGTTTTGCTCGAACTATAACTTACAGTAATACAAAAAATAAAAGGGGTAATTAATGAAGCTTGTTGCTTCCCACTTAAATCCCAGTTAGAGATTTCCAACTTCTTTTAGCTATGCATGATAAAATATAACACAAGAAAGATAAATTGAATAAATTGCTTGATCTTGAGAAGACATTTGAATAGATGTAAAGAAAAGAGTAGATCATAGTAAAAGGGATTCGGAATGACAGATATGATAAACACAGGAAGGCTCAGGTTACACTATTACTTGAGGAGTCAAGGAAAAGCTATCTGAGAAGATGAGACTTGACCAAAGTTGAAGATAATTTAGCAAAGCATTTATCTGGGGGAAAGTAGTTGCAAGCAGAAGACTAGAGCAAGGTCACTAGGGCAAGAATGTGCTTGGAGTAGTGGAGAGATCTCCAGGAGCTGGGGAAATGTGTAGGGAACAGGAGAGGCAGTCTGAAGGTAATGGGGGAAAGCCATGCAGTTCTCTTAAACTGTGTAGTGATTCTGGCTGTATACTGTGAAGCAATGGACAGCCATCAATGTTCTGATCAGATTTCAGTGACATATTTGGAGTTAGGTTTTTAATATTCCTTCTGGAGGCTATTTGAATAATAGAAAATAGAATTTCAGTGTAAATAGGAGACCAAAGTTGCAAACAAGAAAACCATTTATGAGGCTACCACAATAATTTAGAAGAAAGTTTATGATAGCTCCAATCTTCTAATAATAGTACAAGTAGTAAAAATTCAGTTTACAAATGTATTTTTAAAATAACCATAATGTCCTGAAGGTTTGACTGAGAAGTATGAGAGAGAGAGAGAAGAGTCAAGGATGACTCCAGGTATTATGGCCTGACAACTGGAAGAATGGGGCTGCTTTTAACAAAGACTGTGGATGGAGCATGTTGGAATGCAATGGAAATGGGAGTTTCGATTTGGAAATGTTAACTTTGGGATGACAATTAGAATTTCATTTTGGTATATACTCAGTAATGAGATTCTGGGTTGAATGGTAGTTCTATTTTATTTAAGATATCTCCAAATTACCTTCCACAGTGACTGAACTAATTTACTTAGCCACCAACACTGTGTAAGTTTCGCATTTCTCTGCAACATTGCCATTTTGTCTCTTTAAGCCATTCTGATGGTAGCACTATTCACAATAGCAAAGATGTGGAATCAACATAGGTGACAATTAACAATGGGCTGAATAAAGAAATGTGGTATATATATGCTACGGGATACTACACAGTCATAAAAAGAATAAAATCATGTCCTTTGCAGCAACATGGATACAGCTGGAGGCCATTGTCCTAAGGGAATTAATATAACATCACAAAACCAAATACTGCATATTCTCACTTACAAGTATGAGCTAAACATTGAGCACATGTGGGCATAAAGATGAAAACAAAGACACTGGGGAATACTAGACTGGGGAGAGTGAAAGGGGGACCAGGATTGAAAACTACCCGTTGGGTACTTGGCTCACTGCCTGGGTGACTGAATCATTCATATCCCAGATCTCAGGATCATACAATGTATCCATGTGAGAAATCTGCACATGTACCCCTGAGTCAAAAATAAAAGTTGAAGAAATAATTTCAAGTGAATATTTGAGTATCGGACAACTTATAATACTGAGTATTTTTCTAATGAAGCATTTAAACTCTAGATTACATGATGTTAATGGACAAGAACCAGGGCATGTTTATTTTTAAGATATCTAGCAGGGAGTAGACTATATTGTAACATCCAAAGCCTATCGGACTAATAATTCACTGTACTTTGATAGCACTCTAACAAATGTCTGTTCAGTTTTAAACAACTTATAAAGATATTTAAGTGCCTTTAAAATGCAACGTAAAAAATGGAAACAAAACAGTTTAAAGTATGAAATACACATCAAAAAATTTATGTCACAAGGCTTCTATGAGTGAACATGATTTCCTTATATGTTCACTCATAGAAGCCTCCTGACATAAATATGTTTATTCCATATATGTTACAGAATAAGCCAGCTTTGTTTTAGTAAGTCAGAGCATATGTGTGTGTGTGTGTGTGTGTGTATATATATATATATATATATATATATATATACACAACAGTACCAAAACACACATCTTTTGTATGTTTCTATTTTGTGAAGTTTCTTCTCCAGCCTTTATTGTTCTATATATAACTCTTCTGTAAGCCCGCCACAGAAGTTTTTCTTTTGAATTTCTCAGAACCCTATAGAAAATACATTATTTAAGCACATTCATATGAGACTACAGAAGTTCCAAATTATGTTATTTAAACAACTTCAGCACTTTTGTTTCTCTTCATGGCTTACTGTGAGAACACTGCCATCTTGAATATGAAAATGGAGTATTCATACCATTTTCAAACAAGGAATTAGTGTTCATGTTATAGAATGAAGTAAATATTAACATTATTAAAAAAAGAAGACACTTTGGGAGACCAAGGCAGGTGGATCACAAGGTCAGAAGATTGACCATTCTGACTACCACAGTGAAACCCTGTTTCTACTAAAGATACAAAAAAAATAGCTGGGCTTGGTGACATGCATCTGTAGTCCCAACTACTTGGGAGGCTGACGCAGGAGAATCACTTGAACCCAGGAGGCAAAGGTTGCAGTGAGCCAAGATCGTGCCACTGCACTGGTTGACAGAGCAAGACTCTGTCTCATAAAAAAGGGAAGAAAGATTTCAAACCAATATTCTAACTCTACACTATATGGAACTAAAAGATGATAAGCAAACTAAATCTAAAACTGGCAGAACAAAGGAATGATCATAATTAAAACAGAACTAAGTGAGAAAATTAAAAAATCAATAGAGAAAATTAAATAAGACAAATGTTTCTTCTTTGAAAAATTTTGATGTAATTGACAAACATTTATATAGATTGAGAAAAAAAGAAGACTCAAATCATTAAAGTCATAAGTAAAAGTGGGCATATTACTACAATACCTGCACAAATACAACAAAAAGTAAAAGAATGTTTTGGACAATTGTAGGCCAACAAAACAGGTAAATAAATGAAATGCACATATTTCTCCAAGAAACATGAATTACCAAAGCTGAATCAAAAAGAAATGGAAAATATCAAGAGATCCATTATGAGTAAGGAGATTGAATCTGTGATAAAATGTCCTTAAAGAACAACAATAAAAAAGGCCAGGACCAGACATTTTAAATAGTGAATTCTTTTAACCATTTAAAAAAGAATTAGCTCCAATCTTTCCCAAATCCTTCCAAAAACAGGAGAGGAAGGTGACATTTCAAAATCATTCTATGAAGCCAGAATTACCCTGATATCAGTACGAGAAAATTGTATAAGAAAAGAAAATAGCACACCCATATAACTAATGAATATAGATGAAAAAATTATCAGCACAATATTATCAAAACAATTCCAGCAGCATAATAAAATATTTACGAATTATAACTAAGATTTATTCAGAGATGCAAAGATGGTTCAACATATGAAAATTATTGGCATATATTGTATCCGTGAAACTATGAATAAAAAGTATATGGTTATCTCAAGTGGTACAGAAAAAGCACTTGACAAAATCTAATACTCCTTTTTGATTTAATTTAAAAACGTTCCACAAATAAGAAATAGAAGGTAACTGCCTCAATGATAAAATGTATCTTTAATAAAAGCCTAGCAGCTTTTCTCCTAAGATCATTAATAAGCCATGGATGACTGTTTTGCCACTACTATGAAACATCTCATTTGAAATCCTAGCCAGAAAAATTAGGCAAGACAAAAAATACGTCAATTTAAATGGAAATGAAAAGTAAAAATTGGAAGTAAAAGTATGTGTATTCATAGATGGCATTATCTTATACAAGGAAAATCTTAGGGAAAAAAACTCCATTAGACCTAATAAGCAAATTTATCAAAGTTATAGAATATAATACAAACACACAAAGATAAGTTGTGTTTCTATACACTATCTATGAAGAATTTGAAAAGAACAATTAAGAAAAAATTCCATTCACAATGGCATCATGAAATAAGATATTTAAGCATGAATTCAACCAAAGGCATTCAGGACTTACACAGTGAAAATCATAAGACATCACAGAAATAAACTAAAGATCCAAGTTAATGGAAAGACATCAGTGTTCATGGATTAGATGACCTAATATTGCTAAGATAGCAATACTCCCCAAAGCAATTAAAAGAGTTGATGCAATCTCTATCAAACACCAATGGCCTATGTTTTAGAAAAGAAAAAGCTAATGTTAAAATTAATCTGGAATTGCAAAGGAATTTGAATGGTCAAACTATATTGAAGAAGACAAAGAAAGTGGGAGGACAAACACAAAAATACTGTAAAATTTCCTCATATTTACACTGATCCAAACAGTATGGTACTTTCACAGCATTGATTAATAATTTAGATTGAAATTATAGAAATAAATGGCACATCTACAGTTAACTTATTTTCAGAAAGTTTGCAAAGGCTGTTCAGTGAGAAAAGAATCATCTCTTCAATAAATTTGTGTTCAAACAAATTGAAATCCACATGCAAAAGAACAAAGTTGGACCCTTGCCTCACACTAAGTACAAAAATAAATTCCAAATGAACCAAAGACCTAAGAAAGCTAAATCCATAAAACTCTTAAAGGAAAACATAGAGACAATTTTTTATAACCTGAGATTTAGCAATAATTTACTAGATATGATACCAAAAGCATAAAGCAACAAAATAGAAAACATCAATACATTAGACTTTATCAAATTTAAAAAAATATGCCACAAATGACAATATAGAGGGTGAAAAGACACAATTGTCTTTGGTATAAAATATTCAAAAATTATATCTCTCAAAAGGTTCCATATCTAAAATATATAAGGAACCATTACTACTCAGCAAGAATAGAACAACCCAGTAAAAAGCAGGCAAGTGAACTGAATATATGTTTCTCCAGTAATTATATACAAATAGCCAGTAAACACATGAAAAGTTGCTTAGCGTCATTAGTCATTAGGGAAATGCAAATAAAAACCACATGACATACTCTTCACACCCGCTGAGACAGTCATTCTCCAAAACAGGAATATAACAAGTATGGACCAGTATGTGGAGAAATTCAACCACTGATATTTTGCTAGTGGGAATGTAAAATAAAGCAGCACTGTTGAAAATAGTTTCCTGTTACTCAATAAATGAAAGATGGAATTATATGACCCAGTAATTCCGCCACTTGGTATATATCCAAAACAAATGAAAACAGGTATTTAAACAAAAATTTGTTAGAAATGTTTATCGTAGCACTGTTCAAAATAGGCACAATGCCAAAACAACCCTAATGTGCAAATGAATCAGAAACAAACTGTGGTGTAGCCATAGGATGAAAAGTTATTCCTCCATAAAAAGTAACAATGTGTGGATAGATGCTGCAATACTGAACCTTGAAATTTTTATGCAAAGTTAAAAAAGCCATATGCAAAGGTAACATGTTGTGTGATTTCATTTATATAAAATATTCAGAATAGGTAAATTCAAGAGTTAAAAAGCAGATTAGTAGTGGTCAGGAACTAAGTGGAGAGGGTACTAGGGAGTTACCACTTAATGTATATGGATTTCTGTTTGGGGTGATGAAAAAGATCTGTAACTATATAGTAGTCAGAGTTGCAGTACATTATGAATGGCCTCAATAGCACTGAATAATACAATTTTATGACTGGGGGTAAATTTTATATTATGTATATTTCACCACAATATAAAAAGTGGACAGAGTCAATTTATATTCAGTCGCCAGGTCTATAGGAAATGGAAGTGAGAGAAATCAAGATATGTACATTGAAAATAGCTAAGAGAATAGTTTCTAAGTGTTCTCACCACAATGATGTGTGAGATGATGCCCATTTTAATTAGCTTCATCAAGATATTCCACAATGTACACATAATTCTAAACATGTTGTGCACCAAAAATACATAAATTTTTTTTTCAATTAAATATTTTAAAAGTTAATGCCAAGATTTCAATTTCAAAACAGTAAGTAATGGTCAGTTTAATGAATTGGGCATGTCTTTGCAGAAAGAAAAGAAAATGAGTTTGAATTCGAAATTTTAAGACTGAGACTTTCCTAAAACATAAAGTGATAAGTAGTCAGTGGGAATATAGGTATACAGCTGACAAGGCAAATATGGACTAAAGATATGGTTAAGTACGTGATAAATGGTGTTGAAGATAATGAGAGTAGATGAGATCAAAAAGGGAGCATAGGGTCCTATGAACTTCATCATTTAAGTGTTATAGGAGAAGAAATGACAAAAATGCCAAAACTATTTGGGCAAAATAGACTAAGGTAAAAGAATAACCAGGAACTTCAGAGTAGTCAAAAGTATTGACTGCTGATTAGATTTCAAATATGAAATAAGAAGATGTTGCAGTGGTATGAGTCTGTAGTCCCAGCTACGAAGCAGGCTGAAGGATTATTTGGGCTTAGTAGTTCAAGCACATCCTGACAACATGAGAAGACTCTGCCTCTCTCAAAAAAAAAAAAAAAAAAAAAAAAAAAAGAACAAAGACCTGAATCATGCCATTTGAATTCATCAATATGAACTCATTCTTAATCTACTTTTCAAATAAAGCAAGATTAAAAGTCAGATTGATTGAAATGATGTGAAGAATGAGTTTAGTTAGGGCAGAAAATGGAGAACAGTGGTATTTAATTGATAATGCTGCCTGTGAGATATAGGTGCAACTAGGTATGTACCTTGAGGTAAATATGCCCTCCTTTTTAATGGAGAAAATTAAGTACATTCTAAAAAATAATAATGTAGCATACCTTCATTGAGGTAAATTGTCATAAACTTAATGCTTCTAAGATGCTGGGAAGTGAATGAAGAATTGTATAAAATATATTTAAAGGATTAAATCAGTATCACAGTAGTCTTATGAATTTACTATTTCTGGGACACAAATCTACTCTTCTGAGAATATATAATATTTCACAATCATGTAAATTCTAGCCTAGGTATTTTTTATTATGTGAGATTATAATGATTTCATTTCATGAAGAAAAAAATATAAATCTGTTAAATATCCACTTTTGTTCTTCCTTAGAATGAATTATTGGCATTACTATATCAACATGTACTTACATGCATTTTATAGAATTCAGGAGCTATATTCATTGACTTTCTAATCAAATCACTTTATGTTTAAAAACATTATCCAAACCATTCCATTGAAAACCAGAAAGTAGCAATGCATATAAGCCTATTACTGCTGGTATATTTAATGAGTATTTTGCTTTTTGGGTGCTAAACTTGGAATTTTTATGCTAAACATGATTTTCTTTGTATTCAAGGTATTTTTGAGGAGAAGGAAAATAACATAAAAACAAAAAGGGAATAACTATTTTTCTTAAGACATAGTTTACATACATAATTTAAAATAAAAACACAATCATGAGTTTAATTTGATAGATAATGTGACACCATCTTAGAGAAATAGAAGAGGATGATTAGAATACATTATTTACTTCCACAAGGGTTGCATTTTCCAGTATGATCTGATATATCTGGCTCAGCAAAATGCTTAAAACACATTTTATAAATATTTAAACATTGGAACTACTGAATTAAAAATTCTACATCAAATAATATAACAATATCATTTTTTATTAAAAAGTGAAATTAAAGAATAGTTTCAAACTCACCAAATTATGTAGAATTAGTGTAAGTATTTTTCAAGATAAAGTATTGTAAACAAAGTCTGGCATTCTAAAAGTGTTGCACCTTCTTGAGATGCTGGTACACAGCACAGGCTATAAAAAGTATTAGTTAAGAATATAAATTTTAATGTCAGATGGCTTTGAGCTCAGAGCTATGGCTGTAGACACTAAATGATACTGAGCAAATAATATCTCCCGTTAAATCTCATTTCTCATCTCTAAAGAGGATCAATAATAGTAGCACCTACTTCATAACTTTCCTGTAAGAATAATTTATCTATGACATTATCCTTGATTTGTTTTTCAAATTTGTCTAAAAACATTTACTGAGAACATCCTACAGTCTCACAATTCGTTGTTTAAAGTCTTTGGGGCCAGTCACAGTGGGTCACACCTGTAATCCAAGCACTTTGGGAGGCCAAGACAGGTGGATCACTTGAGGTCAGGAGTTCCAAATCAGCCTGGCCAACATGGTGAAACTCCGTCTCTACTAAAAATATGAAAATCAGCCAGACGTGGCGGCAGGTGCTTGTAATCCCAGCTACTTGGGAGGCTGAGGCAGGGCAATGGCTTGAATCGGGAGGTGGAGGTTGCAGTGAGCCGAGATCATGCCACTGCACTCCAGCCTAGGCGACAGAGTGAGATTCAGTCTCACAATAAATAAATAAATATAAATGAATAAATAAAGTCTTTGGAACTGAATTTGGTTTGAAATTCAGGATTATTTTAGGCATATTAGCATATATGTTACATTATCTGACACACCAGTAGGATGGTATGTTATCCTTTATTTTTAAAATTCATATTCTTAGAGTGAAATACATGAATATTTACTTTGAGAGGGATAAGTAAAGACTGGAAATACCAAAATATTGCTTTAGGTCAAATGTGGCCATCAGATAAATGATAAAAATTACTCTTTGGTTTTCACAACATTTGGGGTTTTGAATTGCAGCTAAAGTGGAATAGATACTAAACAATAGCTCATTACTTATAATGCACCATACTCGTTGTTGAGGGAGAAACTTGGATTAATTTACATGATTCTTTAGTAATACTCACAAATATCATATTGGAATAATAATAGAATAATTGTCAAGGCTTTCCTGAGCATCATGCTCTGTTTAAAGCATTCTACAAACATTAATTCAGAAAAGATATGGAAACTGAGGCAGGTTGTAATAATTTCCCTCTGGCTTCTCTATTAATTTCACTATTTTAAATTAATTACTTATACTGTTGGAATATTCCTCTTCCTGAAAGTGAAATATTTGTACTAAAGTTCTTTTGCTTAAAATATTTCAGTTTTTCCTCCATAGTTTGTATGATGCACAAAAACTTCTCAGCAGGACAAGATTAAATGTTATCACTTGGATCTCTGTCAAGCCTCTTATTTTCCATTGCATCCGAATCACCTTACGATCAAACCATACTAATTTACTAGTTTTTCCTGAAGTGTTTTTTTTTTTTAAAAATGTCTTTTTACCTTTACGTGTGACACAAAGATTGATGTAAAAGAATCTAAAGGTAAAACCAATAAATTTGAAATGGCAGCTGAAGACTATAATAATGCAAATATTAACTACAATTATAGAAGTGACATTGTGAAGGAAAAATAATTGAAGGACTGCTAAAGAGTTAAGTTTCCTTACAGAGCTCTGCAGTGTGCCAGCTACTTTTTGAGCCAAAATTCGATACTTCGTCATATCCAGTGATTACAAAGAACCAAAGGGCACGGATGTAAAAATACCAGTGCACCTGTTTTGCAGTCTATTAGCATTTGCCCAGTCAAAAAAAATTATGTCCCCTCATCATGCTTGACCTGAGCACCAGGTCTTACGAATTATCCCTGGTAGCTGGTGTTGTGGCCACAACTACCATCCCAGTAAATTCCTCTCTTTGAGATGTGATCTTGCTATTTCTGTATCCAAATATGGAGTCTATTTCTCTACCCCCTTTGAACCTGGGCTCTAATTGTGACTTACTACAACCAATAAGATGTGGCAGAAATGATGCTCTGAATTTCAGAGCCTAAACATCAAAATGCTTTATAGTTTCCATCTTGAGCTTCTTGGACTACTCCCTTAGATGTCCACGACATGGATAATTCCAGAACAAGAGACTAGTTAGAGAAAAGGGGCCAGTTTTCCCAGCTGAGTCCAGTGAATGGATAGAGTAGAATAAATAAACCTAGGGAAACCAGCAAAAAAAAAAAAAAAAAAAAAAAAATTACTTAAAAAAAAAAAAAAAATAAAAAAAAGAGTTAAGTTTCCAATTTAAAAGAGAGAAAATAGTAATGACTAAAATATCCAAGCTTGAATAACTGGAAACAACCAGGATAAAATAATATTTCTTACTACAACATAGTAGGTTCATTAAGGCATATCTATCTACAATTATAGCTTTATTTCTGGCAACAGTCCAGCCAAAACTCAGTGGCTCAGACATGTGAAAATACTTGAAGTTTCAGATTATGCCTTATCAGATCTCTTAGAACTTATCAGATACCTTAAAACACTGCTAAAACTTATCTCTCACTTTTTGGTCCATGACTCATATGTTCATATATTTTACAATGTTTACTGAATGTGCACCATGTTGTGGGTACTTTGCTAGATATTAGTGATACAACTTGGTAATTACAAAGTCTTTGTTTGAATTAATTAATCCCAAATTGTATAATTACAAGTGGAGGCAAATTCTATGATAAAGCAACACGGAGCACTGGGAGCTTACAACAGAGAAAGCTACTTCTCTCAATTAGAGATGATTGAGAAAAGATCTGAAAGACAAATTTAAGTTAACTAGTAGGTGTGGGCTAACAGGAGGTATCTTCTAGCCTTAAAGAGGAGCATACAAAAAGGATAAAACTATCTTGGCCTACTAGAGGAAGGCCAGAATGGTTGAAGAATAGAGAAGAAAGGGCAAGAGTAACAACAGATGACTCAGCAGACCTGTGGAGACCAGCCCAGGCAGATCTCTGTATACCAACTAACAAATTTTATTTTTTATCCAAAAGGCAACTGGATATATTTGAAAATCAATGAACATGCTATATTAGTAGAACAAAATGAAAAAAAAAAAAAAAAAACACATGATCATCCCAACAGATGCAGTAAAAGTGTTTAACAAATACAGCACTCTTCACGATAAAGACTATCAACATACTAGGAATAAAAGGAACTTCCACAGCCTGATAAAGGGCATCAACAACAATAAAATAAGAAAATCTACAGATACCATCATATTTAATGACGAAAGACAGAATGCTTCTCCCCTGAGATCAGGAACATGACAAGCATGAACACAATCACTTCTTCTATTCTACTTTATACTGGAGGTTCTCACAAGGTAAGAAAGCAATAAAATAAAACAGAAGTTATTTTGTTTATAAAGAAAGAAATATAAAAAAAAGCCTCTATTAACAGACAATATCATTTTGTATATAGACAATTCAGGCCAGGTGCAGTGGCTCACGCCTGTAATCCCAGCACTTAGGGAGGCCAAGGCGCGTGAATCACCTGAGGCGGGAGTTCGAGACCAGCGTGACCCAATGTGGAGAAATCCCGTCTCTACTAAAAATACAAAATTAGCCAGGTGTGGTGGCTCATGCCTGTAATTCTAGCTACTTGTGAGGCTGAAGCAAGAGAATCGCTTGAACCTGGGAGACAGATTTTGAGGTGAGCAAAGATCATTCCACTGCACTTCAGCCTAGGCAATAAGAGCAAAATTCAGTCTCAAAATAAAAAAGAAAGAAAGAGAAAATTCTGCAGAATCCACAAGGCTAACCATACTTCAGGGCATAAAATCAATTTTTTAAATAATTATGTTTTTATATACTAAGAATGAACAAAATGCAAATGAATTAAATCACAATAACATCAAAATAATGGCATATTTAGAAATAAATTTAGCAGAAGTACTGCAACAGCTGACTACAAAATCCTATAAAACATTGTTGAAAGAGATTATGAAATGTTAAATAAACAAACAAATATATTTACAGATTGGGAGAGGTAATGTTTGGGGAGTGATGTAAATTCTTCACAAATTAATTCATTGATTCAGCTTTTCAATCAAAATCCAAACTGATGTTTTTGAAAAAACTTATCAAGCTGATCTTAAATTTATATGAAAATTCAAAGAACCCAAAATAGCCAAAGCAATCTCGATAAATAAAGATAACATTGGATAAATTACACTATCCAATTTTAAAACTTACTACCATGCAGTAATCAAGTATGATAGTGGTCTAGAATTGGAATCCAGAAACAAATCCTGAAATTTATGGTCAATTTATTTTCTCAAAGGTACTTAAGCAATTCAGTAGGTAAGGATACTTTTTTCAACCAATTATTATGGAACAGTTAGATATCCACATGCAAAAAGATTAATTCAGAGCCTTACCTCATATCATGTATAAAAAGTAACTCAAATGGATTATTGTGCAGTAAAGAGTTAACATAGCAGGTCTGAGAATACGATCATTAGAAAGGCATGTCTGCAAAAGGGGCCCTTGGCCTGAGAATGAATTTCTCACCAATCCTTAAATGATGGGCATGGCTCAATGCGCCTAAGGAGTTTGTATGAAAAATATAATTTATACTAAATGCATGTTTTCCTTTTGGTAGTCTGGAGTTTTCATAGATGCTAAGGACAGGATACATATAAGACCTGCTCCCAGGAAAAACCAGGGGCAGTAAATCTCTAATAATCTTTCCTAATAGGCAATGTCTCATGTGTGTTATGACAATTAGATACTAGAGGAGTTAAATGCCTCCTCTGTGATTCTACAATTTGTTTTGGAAGCTTGTACATGTTTTTTTCTGAACTTCACTGCCATGCACCTTTCCCCTTTATGGGTTTTTATTTGTGTTCTTTTACTGCAACAAACCTTGCCTGAGTGTATGGCTTTATATTGTGTCCTGTGAGTCCACCTAGCAAATGACCAAACCTGGTAGTGATCTTAGGGAACCCCAACACAATTATAAACCTAAATTTAAGAATTGCAAGAAAACGTAGGAGCAGCAAATCTTCATAATGTTAAGTTGGCAAGGATTTCTCACATGTGACCAAAATCACATGGAAATTTTAAAAATTGATATTTGAACTTCATCAAAATTATTTTTTTCACTTAACATCACATTTTAAAAGTACACAGACAAGCAACAAAATGGGCTGAGAAAATACTTGCATCAGATATCTGATAAAACACTATTATTAATATATATATATACACACACACATATTTCTGTGTGTGTATTTATATATCCATATATATATATATATATAATAACCTAATAAGACAAACCCAATAATATTCACAAAGTACTTGAATGAATACATAATGCAATTAATGAAATTAATGGCTTATAGGCACAAAAATGGTCAATTCAACATCACTGTTAAAAATTGAATCCGCAATGAAATATCATATCAAATCTACTAGAATGACTATAATCCAAAAGACATACAGAAACAAGCACTGATAAGGATTTAAAGAAACTAGAAACAGGATACTTCACTATTTGCCATGCAAAATAGTAGAAATGCTTTGCAAAATTGTCTGGCAGTTTCTGATAAGTGGAATATACATTTACCATATGACCATATATTTCACTACTAGGTAACCACTCAGTAAGAAAGAAAACGTATTTTCACATAAATACTTGTTCAAGGATGTTCATACCAGCATTATTCATAATATGTAAAATGCAAAAGAAAAAAATAACCAACAGCTGGTGAATTAATACAATGGAATATTGTGCAGCATTGAATAAGAACAAAGCATTAATATATCCTACTACACAGGACCTCAAAATCATTACTCTAAGTGAAAGAATACAGGCATAAAAGATCACATATCATGTGATTGATTCATATGATTTGTCTAAAGACAAATCTGTAGAGACAGAAAATACATGTGCACTTGCCTGGGCTGGCAATGAGAGAAGAGTGACTGCAGGCCTAGGTTTCTTTTTGAAGTAATAGAAATATTCTTAAATTAGATTGTCCTGATATTTGTACAACTCTGTAAATATCCTAAAAATTTAATAATTGAATCTTTAAAATTACTGAATTTTAATATATGGAATCATAACTCAATAAAGCTGTTAAATGAAGCCATTTGTCATGGCTTAGTAATGTAATTTTTGTAAATTTATGTTACGTGCTTGAGAAATTGTTGATAGTCACTTCTGTTTGACATTGATTAGTGATAGCATGCCACATCTTTTTCCTTCCTTTAACTTTTAACCAACTTGTGTCTTTACATATAAAGTCTTTCTTACAGGCAACATACAGTTATATCCGAGGTTATTACCAAATAACATTTTCCTTTTAATTGGAAATATTTAACAATTTACTTCAGTGAAATTATTGATATGTTTGGGTTTAAATTTATCACCTTGCTTTGTTTCTATTTATTTCACCTGTTCCTTGTTTTTCTCTTCCTCTTCCTCTTGTTCTGCCTTCTGTTTTTAGTCGTAAAACTTTATTGTAGTTTCAGGTACACCACACAACACAATGGAAAGTACAAAAGTTTCTTTACTTCCTGTCCCACCCACCCACAAACAACTTTCTTTCTATTGACAATCTGTACCACAGTGGTACATTTGTTACAACTGATTGACCTGAATCTAAATTGATGTATCATTACTAGCCAAAGTTCATAGACTACATGAGGGTTCCACAATCTATGGGTTTTAACAAATGTATAATTACATGTATTTACAATTGTAGTATCATGAAGAATAGTTTCAGTGCCCTAAAATTCCTCTGTGCTCTGCCTATTCATTCTTCCCTTTCCCTAATCTGGCAACTACAGATCTTTTTACTGTTTCCAAAGTTTTGCCTTTCCAAATGTTATAGAGTTGGAGTCATACAGTTGATAGCCTTTTTAAAGTGGCTTCTTTCACTTAGTAATTGACATTTGAATTTCTTCATGTCTTTTCACGGCATGATACCTCATTTCTTTTTTTCCACTATATAATATTCCATTGTCTCGATGAATCACAAGTTATTTATACAATCATCTACTGAAGGACATCTTGGTTTCTTCCAAGTTTTGGCAATTTTGAATAAAGATACTGTAAATGTCTGTGTGCAGCAGTTTGTTTGGACATAAGTTTCCAATTCATTTGAGTAAATATCAAGGAGTGTGATTGCTGTATCATATGACAAGACATATTTAGTTTTGTAAGAAACTACAAAACTGTGTGGTAAAGCGGGTGTATCACTCTGGTAAAGTGGGTGGATTTCCACCAACAATGAACTAGAATTTCTGTTGCTCCACATCCTCACCAGCATTTGGTGTTGCCAGTGTTCTGGATTCCAGCCATTCTAATGGGTTTAATATGTTTTTAATATTAATGGGATTAGTCATTAGTATTCTAGCCATTCTAATCGGTCAAATGTCTTTTCTGCAGCTATTAGGATCATGTGATTTTTCTTTTTTGGCTTGTTAATGTAATGAGTTACAATAGCTGCATTTCAAATACTAAATAAGCATTTCATACATGGAATAAGCCCTATTTGGTCATGGTATCACATTGGTGTTTAATTTGGAATTCCTTAACGACATATGATGCTGGACACCATTTAATATGCTTACTTGCCATCTGTATGTCTTCCTTGGGAAGGTGTCTCTTCAAGTCATTTTTAATTACACTCTACTTTTTTTTCTTTCTTTTCTTCATTTTTTCTGTGTTGAGACAGAGTTTTCAATCCTTCACCCAGGCTGGAGTGAAGTGACACCATCTCAGCTCACTACTACCTCCGCACCCTGGGTTCAAGTTATTCTCCTGCCTCACTCTCTCGAGTAGCTGGGATTAGAGGCACCTGCCACCATGCCCAGCTAATTTTGTAACTTTAGTATAGACGGGGATTTGTCTCATTGGCCAGGCTGGTCACAAACTCCTGACCTCAAGTGATCCACCCGTTTCGGCTTCCCAAAGTGCTCGGATTACAGATGTGAGCCACTATGCGCAGCCCAGATTATGCATTTCATTATTCAGTTTTTAATAGTTCTTTGTATATTTTGGATAACAGTTCTTTGTGAAAGGAATTTTTTATAAATATTTTCTGTCTATAATTAATCTTCTCATTCTCTTGACATCATTTTTTACAGATAAGTTTTAATTTTAATGAACCCTACTTTATCAATATTTCTTTTAAGAATTGTGTCTTTGGTGTTGTAGCTAAAAGGTCATTGCATACCCAAGATCATTCAGGTTTTCTTCTATGTTATAGAAATTTTACATTGTGCGTTTTACATTTAGGTCTATGAAGCATTTGAATTACTATTTTGTGACAGGTCTGTGTCTATACAGAATTCTTTGGATATGCATATTCAGTTTCACAGCACCATTTGATGAAAATATATGTTTGCTCCATTATATTGTCTTTGCTCTTTTGTCAAAGATCATTTGACTATATGTATGTGAGTCTACTTCTGAGCTCCCTATTCTGTTCTATTCTTTGTTTATTCTTTCACCAACACAACACTATCTTGATGTTGGGTAGTACCAGTGTTCTATCATTCTTCTTCTTCAGGTCTTTGTCAGAGATTGCAGGTCTTTTGTCTTTCTCTGCAAACTTAGAATTCTAAATTAACTGATTCTAGTTATTTCATTAATATCCACAATAATTTTTATTCCATTTTCATTGAATCTATAAATTTCAGAAGAACTGATATCTTTATAGTATTAAATCTATCCATGAACTATTTCCTCAATGTATTTAGATAATATTTGATTTTTTTAGAGTTTTCTAGTTTTCCTTATATAGATTTTTATAATTTCCCTTATATAGATGTTACTACTATTCTGTTATATTTATATGTAACTACTGTGTTTCTTCTTGAGTGTTAATATAAATGTTAAATATAAATATAAATGTAAAAAGTTAAATATAAAATAAATTTGAAATTTTGACTGATTTTTGCTGCCATAAAGAAAGTCAACTTTTTATACTAAATTTTTATCTGGAATCTTGCTATAATAACATTAGTTACAGAAGTTTCCTTGGGATTTCCTATACAATCATTTTACGGGTATTCTTTCTTTCTTTTTTTTTTTTTTTTGTTAATTTTTTTTTATTTTTTACTTGAACTTCCTGTAGGATACTGAAAAACAGTGGTAGATGAAACATTCTTCCCTTCTTTTTCATCTCTTCTGGAAAGTTTTAAGTTTCTCACTATTAAGTTTCATGTTAGCCATAGTTTTCTTTTTTTAAAGATATTTTTCATCAAGTTTAGGAAATTCTCCTCTATTTCTAGTTTCCCGAGGGTTTTTAGTATGAATAGGTATTGGATTTTGTCAAATGCCTTTTCTGCATCTATTATCATGATCATTTGGTTTTACTTTTTTAGCCTGTTAATGTAATGAGTTACCATAACTGCATTTCAAACATTGGACCATCATTTCATACATGAAATAAGTCTTTTTTGGTCATGGTGTATAGTTCTTTTTATATATTGTTGGATTCAATTTGCTAATACTTTGTTGATAAATTCTGCATCTATTTTCCTGAGATATATTAGACTAGTTTTCTTGTGATGTCTCTGTCTGATTTTGGTATTAAGGTAATGGTGGTCTGACTGAATGAATTAAGAAGTAGTTTCTTTCCTTCTATTGTCTGAAAAGTCTGTAGAGAATTGCTATCATTTTCATTTATTCCAGAAATATTTGGCATAATTTCCTATCAACATGTGGTGCCTTCTGCTTTGGAAGGTTATTATTTGCTGATTCAGTTTGTTTCATATATATGGGACTCTTTAGATTGTTTATTTCTTCTTGTGTGAGTTATGCCTCAGTGCATCTTTCCAGAAATTGGTCCATTTTTTATATACATTATCAGACTTGTGTGCATAGAGATTTTTAAATAATAAAGACCCAGCTTTGAATTTTTTATTTCTCTACTGATATTGCTTATAATTTTATTGATTTCTACTCTAATTTTTATTTTTTTCTGCTTACTTTGAATTTAATTTGCTTTATTTAATTTAGTAGAAGCAAAGATTATTCATTTTAGATCTTTGTTCTTTGCTAATATATGAATTCAGTGCTATAAATTATTTTCCAAGCACTGCCTTTTGCTGTATACAACATATTTTGATAATTTGTATTTCTATTTTCATTTAATTAAAAATATAATTAGTTCTTGAAATGTCTTCTTTGAATGATGTATTATTGTAAAATGTGTTATTTAATCACCAAGTATTTGGAAATTTTCCAACTACCTTTTTCTTATCTATTTGTAGGTTAATTCCTCTCTGATCTATAGCAAGTATAGTTTCTGTTCTTTTAAATTTGTTAAGGTGTGTTTTATAGCCCAGAATGCTGTCCATCATGGTTAGTGTTGCATATGACCTTTAGTAAAATTTGTAATCTGCTGTTGTTGAATGAAACAGTTTATAAATGTAATTATATCCAATTGATTAATGGCTCACTTGAGTTCAACCGTGTCTTTACTAACAATTTTCTGCCTGTTGGATCTGTTTATTTCTGACAAGAGTTGTTAAACTCTCCAACTAAAGGTGGATTCATCTATTTTTTCTTTTAGGTGTATTGGTTTTTGCCTCATATATTTTGATGCTCTGTTGTGAGGTCCATATTCATTGAAAATTGTTATGTTTTCTTGGAGTATTGATTTTTTATTATTACGTAATGCCTCTCTCTCTTAAATTTATATGTGGCTTTATATATACATATATAAATATATATATACACATATATGAACACACACACACACACATATATATATATATATATATATATATATATATATATATATATATATATATTTTTTTTTTTTTTCCCCAGACAGAATTTCACTCTGTTGCCCTGGCTAGAGTGCAGTACCACAATCTCGGCTCACTACAACATCCACCTCCCAGGTTCAAATGATTCTCCTGCCTCAGTCTCCCAAGTAGCTAGGATTACAGGTGTCCACTACCACGTCTGGCTAATTTTTGTATTTTTAGTAGAGACAGATTTCACCATGTTGGGTTGGCCAGGTTGGTCTTGAACTTCTAACCTCAAGTGATCCACCCGCCTCGCCCTCTCAAAGCCCTGGGATTACAGGTATGAGCCACCGCACCTGGCCATAAAATGTTTTCTTTTGTAGACAACATATACTTAGGTCTTGCTTATTGATCTGTTCAGATAACCCCTGTATTTTAATTGGTGTATTTAGGCCATTGGCATTTAAAGTCATTATTGATATACTTGGTTTAATATCTACCATATTTGTGACTGTTTTCTGTTGCCCTTACACTTTGTTCCTACTGTTGTCTTCCACATATTTTCTTGAATTTTAATTGAGATTTAATTGAGCATTTAATATGACTCTGAATTCCCTTCTTTCTTAACATACGTTAAACCATTTTTATTTATATTTTTTTTTTTAGTATTTGCCCTAGAATTTTAAATATACATTTACAACTTCATCAAGTTCAATTTCATATAACTCTATCCCAGTTTAATGGGCAGTGCAAATGCCTTACAATAAAATGTTCCTAATTCTCTCCCATTATTTTTTATCATTGTTGTAATTCATTTCAATTATACATAAATATACATCCACTTACAAGTAAATATACACTCATAAGCATATAAAATCAAATATATTGTTGCCAATGTTATTTTGAAAAAAATTATCTGTTAGATTAAGAATAAAACAATTTTAAGTTTTTATTTCACGTTCACTTAGTCCACCTCAGATTCCTTTCCCTTCTTTATGGAAATCTGAGTTTCTGACATATGTATTTTTTTTTTCTCTCTGACAAACTTCTTTTAACATTTCTTGCAAGGCAGATCTAATGGCATCAGACTCCAACTTTTATTTGTCTGAGAAAGGTTTTATTTTTCCTTCACTTTTGAAGAATAGTTTTGCAGGATACAGGCTGAGGGCTTTTTTCTCTCAACATTTTATTTTACTTCACTTTTTTCTGGCTTACATGGTTTCTGAGAGGTCTGATGTAACTCATCTTTGATCCTCTATATGTAAGTGATTTTGTTCAACTGGCTTCCTTCAGTATAGTTTATCTTTAAAATTCTGAAGTTTCAATTTGACAAGCGTGAGTTGAATTTCTTTGGGCATTTATCCTGCTTTGTGTTTTCTAAGTTCCCTAGATCTGTGGTTTGGTGTCTGACAATAATTTCGAGCAATTCTCAGTCATTATTGCTTCTGCTTTATTCTTTCTTCTTCTGGTATTCCCATTATGCATATATTACCACCTCTTGTTGTCCAACAATTCTAGATATTGTTTTCTGTTCCTGCCCCAAAGATTTTTTGTTTTGCTTTGTTTTGATTTTAATTTTGGAAGTTTCTATTGTTATATACTCAAGTTCAGTTATTCTTTCCTCTGCATGTCCAGTCTACTATTGACCCCATCAAAAAATATTATTTCTTTTTGTAACAATGTTTTTGGTTTCTACCATTTTTTAATTTTTTCTTATGATTTCCATCTGTCCTCTGTCATTATCCATCTGTTAGGAATATTGTCTACTATTTTTTTTCAACAAAGCCCTTAGCATATTAATCATAGATGTAAAAATCTCCTGGTTTGATAATCCCAGCATTCCTGACATATCTGACTCTGGTTTAATACTTAGTCTCTCCAAACTGTGTTTGTTGTTGTTGTTGTTGTTGTTGTTTTCTTTTTGTATTTATTATGCATTGTAGTATTTTGTTGAAACCTGGACACGATATGCCAAGTAAAAGGAACTGTAGTAAATAGGCATTTAATAATGTAGTGGTAAGGTACAGTGCAAAGGGAAGCATTCTACAGTTGCAAAATTAGTTCTCAGTCTTTTGGTGATTCTGTACCCCCTGGCTAAATGTCACCAATGCTTCTCAGTTTTTCCCCCCTTAGGTGGGACACGATGATGGCTAGAGGGGCTGGGGTTGGGTCCCTTACTCCATGTGGAAGGCAAAAGCTACCTGGAATTGGGAATTCCCTTCCTCTAGGTAGGTTAGGCTTTGTCAAAGTCCAGGAGGTTACGCTTTGCTAAAATTGTTTTGAGGACAGGCCTTGTTAAGAAAAACAATTTTCCAGCATATTCCAAATCCCCTTTCCCTGACAGAAGCATGACAGGATTTTTCACCCATCGTTACTGTGAGAGTGTTCGCATTCCTGAGGATACAGCTTGCCCCAACCCAAGACTTGTTTCCCCTGGGGTTTTTAACTGTCAGAATTTTCGACTCAGAATCTGTAGCAATTCATCCGGTATGCCTATGCCAAAACTGGGCACGGCATATGTTTCTCCTCCACTAAACTGTGATTCTCTGTATTTGCCTGTCTGCTCTTCCAATTTTAAAGGCAACACTTGCCCTGTGAACTCACCTCTCTCATGGATATAGAAAGAATTTTTGATTTTTCAGCTTGTTCAGATTTCCACTTACTGTTATGATGGAGTCATGACTTCTAAGCTTGTTATATGCTGGACTAAAACCAGATGTCTTGCCACTTTTTCATACTGTGTATTTTATAATATAAGTACCTTAAATATATAAGTATCTTAGTCTCATCTCTTGTATACTAACTCTCAGTTTTTGTTTTGCTGGTAATACATAACTGCAATTTATTAGTTTGTATTTGAGTGATACTATGCCACTTCACTAGAAGATACTTACTAGGTTATTACACTTCCATTTTCTTTAGCTGTGGCCTTTGCCATTTGTTATCAAATATTTTACATTTACACATGTTATAAATCCTACACTACATTGTTATTATTTTTGTTTAAGTACTCAATTGTCTTTTCTTTCTAATGGAAATAACACCTTTTAATTTATTATTATTATTTTTAAGATAAAGTCTCTCTCTGTCACCCAGGCTGGAGTGCAGTGGCATAATCTTAGCTTACTGCAGGCTCCGCCTCCTGAGTTTAAGGGATTCTCCTGCCTCAGCCTCCCTAGAAGCTGGAATTACAGATGTGCACCACCACACCTTGCTAATTTTTGTATTTTTATTAGAGACAGGATTTCACCATGTTGGCCAGGATGGTCTCGATCTCCTGACCTTGTGATCTGCCCGCCTCGGCCTCCCAAAGTGCTGGGATTACAGGTGTGAGCCACCGTGCCCGGCCTAATTTTTGAATTTTTATTAGAGACAGGATTTCACCATGTTAGCCAGGATGGTCTTGAACACCTGAACTAAGGTGATTAGCCTGCCTCAGCCTCCCAAAGTGCTGGGATTACAGGCATGGGCCATTGCCTGCACTCACTCAGCAACTGTCTTTTTAAAAAGTTAATTTAATTATCATTGTCTTTAAGTACCCATGAGGGATCAGGTCCAGGGCACTCCCAGGAAACCAAAGTTCACAGATGCTTATGTAAAAAGGTGTTGTATTTGTATATGACCTACACACATTTTCCTGTACACTTTATATTATCTCTTAGGTTACTTATAATACTTAATACAATTTAAATACTACATAAATAGTTGTTATACTATACCATTTAGGGAATAACAACAATAAAATAGTGCAAATGCATATGCCATTTTTAAAAGTATTTTTGATTCACAGTTAATTGAATCCATGAATGTGAAATCCACAGATAAAGCAGTTTGACTACATATAGAAATCTTTCATCTGATATGTGTATAGTTAACAATATAACTTACTTTCATTTTTGCAGATCTATATTCATACCTGTTTTGATATTCTTCTTCTTGAAGAAATTGCTTTAACATTTTGATTGATCTTCTAGGGATGAAATGAATGCTTTCAGCTGTTCAGTGTCTGAAAAATAAATCTCCATTTTAACATATAGTTTGAAATATTTTCATTTGGTATAGAATTCTAAGTTTACTATTTTTTCAGGTACTTTCAGATGTTTCTCCACTGTATTCTTGCTTGCTCTGTTTCTTGCAAAAAATCTACTGTCATTCTAAAGTTTGGTTCTCTGTGCCTGTGTTATTGTTTTTCTTATTGTTTTTAATTTTTGTTTATCATGTATTTTTGAGCAAAATAATTATATTCTTTTGAGTAGTTTTCATCATCTTTCTTGGGCATAAGTTTCACTGAACTTCTTGGAACTATGGATTTATAATTACAACCACATTTGGGAAAATTTCAGCCATTATTTAAATACTTTTCTGCCCCTCCCAATTTTGGCACCTTCCATTACACATATACAGCCTCTTCTTCACCGAGATCTCTCTCTCATACTACAGCCTCCTGTTCACTGAGATCTCTCATGGCTCTCTGATAGAATTTTCATTTTTAAATAAAAATTACTATCGCTGTGCTTCATTTTAGATAGTGTTTTAGTGCTATGCCTTCAAGTTCACTAATAGTTCCTTCAGTACTATCTATCTAATTTGTCATTCTGTCATTAATACTATCTACTGTATTTTGAATTTTGCACATTATAGTATTTAGCTTTAGAATGTTAATTTTCTTTGTTTCAAATATCTTCCATGTCTCTCATTATGTATTTGTTATCTGAAATTCACTTTTAATTATTATACACTCCTGTTGGATAATTCTGACATATTTGTCTAACATGGGTTAGTTTTAATATATACAATATTATCCATATTATTAATTACATGGAGTTTCTGCTTCTTGTAATGCCTGGCATTTTTTATTGTATGCAAATCCTCATTAATTTTGTCTTCTTGAGCTCTAGTTATTTTTACATACCTACAAATACTCTTCTGTTTAGCTTTGTGACACAGCTAAATTACTCAGAAACAGATTGATTATTTTGGCTTTCTTTCAAAGTTTGTTAGGTCATGTAAAATATTGTTTAAAGTAAGACTAATTATTATGCACTTATGATGCAAGATCTTATGGGTGTATCATCCAATGTTCCATGAATAATGGGGTATTCCACTTTGGTAGGAAAAGTCAGCCTTCCAGTCTTCTATGAGTGCCTTGTACTCTACACTCATATCCTTTACATTATTTTTCCTAAGACATAAATAATTTCTTCACTGATATGTTCTAATAATACTCTGCTGAATACTCAAGAGAGACACTGGGAAGACTGATAAAATTCTCTCTGTGCAGCTCTCTCCTATTTTTTACTATGTCTGTAAACTCTAACTGCTTTGGTCTCTCTGAATTCTAATATCCATCTTCTCACACTACGTAGTCTCTTATGTTCCCTGTACCTGTGTTTTGTCATGAAAACTCTTGGTAGACACTAAGGTGGGACATCAGTAGTGCTGAAATTGCTGAAATTATTGATTTCCAATCTCTCAAGGATCACTATCCTTCATTGTCGAATGTCTAATTCAAAGTCTTCTGAAACATTGTTGCATATATTTTGTTTTTTTCCTTTATTTTTCTATTTTTCTTTTTTTATCCAGAAACAGAAATCCTCCAAATCTCAGTCCCTTGAAGTATCTTTATTGAAGGCCTTTAATCAATAAAGTCTATTTGTCTCTTTTTAGTTCTTTCCCTGAATTTGTATTATTTGAATATTTTAATGATTTTATTTTATGTCCACTGTTACCTTATTTATTCTAAATCTTTGTCTTTAGTGGTTCTTCTAAGGAAGTGATGTTCAAGATGAATGCAGTGTGAACCTGACAGACAATTCTAAGTTTCTGATATTCACATTAAAACAGCAAAAATAAAGTGGCAAATTTAATTTTATTGATATATATTATGTAATTAATTTATACAAAATATTATCTTTTCAAATCCTTTCAATATATTTTCAATTATTTCGATCTATATAAATTATTAATAAGACACTTTAAAATTTCCAAATGAAGTCTTTGATATCTGGTGTAGATTTTATGCTTATAGTGCATCTCTATTTGAATGTTAAATTTTAATTGGAGATATTTGGTATATTTGGTATTCATAAAATATACAGTTTAAAATGTAGATTAATATAACCAACTTTTAAAAGCATATGCAATTATTTTTTAAAAACTAATTTGAGGCTGGGTGTGGTGACTCACTCCTGTAATCCCAGCATTTAGGAGACTGAGACAGGCAGATTGCATCAGCCCAGGAGTTCAAGACCAACCAGGGTAACATGGTGAAACCCTGTTCCTACAAAAGAATACCCAAAAAATTAGCTGGGAGTGGTGGTGCACACCTGTAATCCCAGCTACTCAGGAACCTGAGGCAGGAGAATAGCCTGAGCTTGGGAAGCAGAGGTTGCAGCGAGCTGAGATTGTGCCACTGCCCCCCAACCTGGGCAATGGAGAAACCATGTATCAATAAATAAATAAATAAATCGTGCATAAAATTTATTTTCTTTTAATTTTCACACACATATATAAAACTAATTCATCTATTTTTATAAGAATTGGATTTTAAAGTACAGCAGCTTGAAAGTATGTGTACAAGTAAATTCACTAACTCTTGTGCCAATTCAGTATTGTTAACATTAAATTCAACCATGTATATCAAAAAACAACTTGACTGGATAAAGAAAATGTAATACATATACACAATTAAGCACTATGCAGACAGGAAAAATGAGATCCTGTTATTTGCAACAACTTGGATGGAACTGGAGGTCATTATGTTAAGTGAAATAAGTCAGACACAGAAAGACAAACTTTGCATGTTCTCACTTATTTGTGGATGTTAAAAACCAAACCAATAAATTCATGGAGATAGAAAGTAGAAGGATAGTTACCAGAGGCTGGGAAGGGTAATAGAGGAGTGAGTAGAGAGAGGAGATGATTAGTGAGTACAAAAATACATGTAGTTAGAAAGAATGAATAAGACCTAGTATTTGATAACACAACAAGGTGACTATAGTCAATAATAATTTAATTGTACATTTTAAAATATCTAGAAGAGCATAATTGGATTGTTTGTAACACAAATGATAAATGCTTAAGGAGATGTATACCCATTTTCCATTATGTAATTATTGCTTATTACATGCCTAAAGTATCTAATGTAACCCATAGATATATATATACCTACTACATATCCATAAAATTTAAAAAATAAATCAAAATAAAAATTTTAAAACTATGAACTCTAAATTTATAATTGCCCATAGAGTATTCTTTGATTTTTATAGATTATTCACCATATGCATATGTGTGTAAAACTCTGTAAATCACAACTAAAGTCAATTGCATGTAGATTCACATTAGAAAATGTGTAAAATTATCAATGATTTCCATTCTGAAAATTTTCCATTTTAATATATATGTCTATTTGAGTAAAAATAAGCTTTTCCTTTCTTTGAGCTTCAAATTGAACTGAATTCACATGCAATGTGAAATCTACAAGAAAATACACTTTACACTGTCATGTTTTGTCTTTGATTATCAAATATTTGACAGACTTTTTAGATTCAAAAAAATCTGCATTTGAAATTTATTGTACAGTAAATATTTTTTTAGAAAACTCTTCTATGTTGAACCAGAAACAAGTTTATTCAACTTATTATCTTCTATTTCTTCTGCAAGTTCTATAAACTGTTAAGGATGTATGACATCTATCACATAGACTGTACGAGTCTCACAACTATATACATGACAATTGAGTAAGTCTGCTTCAGAAACCAAGCACAAATATTTTCAACAAGTATATTAGAATGAAATAATGAAGGAAAGGTTAGATTTCTATTTTAACAATCTAATAATTATTTATATTTTTTTATCTAATACAGCTGTCAAGACAAAAATTTAGTTCTTTCATGTCTATTTTATATTCTTCTTTAACAAAAAAAAAAAAAATACAACTACACCACAAATTCAAGTTTTTAGGTTTCAAAATGATGACAATTCTTTGTGAATTACAAGTATTGAATGCAAATTTTTCCTATAGATATTAATTGCACATTCTCTATTCCATTACCCAAATCAATTAAAGCTAAAGAAAGTCCTTATAATTTTTCCACTTGGAAGTTCCTAGAGAAATTCCTAACATACTTACTTTCCAGTCTCTTCTGGTTTAACTTTTCATTTCCACTAATTTATTTTGCATTTGCATTTTTGGTCCTGTACCAGTACTGTGGTTTTCTTCCAAATTTTAAAATTTGTTCATATATCTTCAACACTAATGAAATAATTTAATCATATTATAAATAATATAATAATTTTGTAAGTTTAAAGCTAATTACAATTTGCAATGTTATTGTTATAACTAATGCTGTCTTCATGAATATTTATGTCAAGCCTTAACAATGATACATTGGTGCATATAAAATAAAAGTAATTTAAATAATCAACTTTTAGCTGGAACTATAACGATAATATGTTTATATATACTAGAAATGATAAATATGCTCAACATGCACACTCCAATTAAATATCATTTTCCATGATGCAACAGATGTGTGTTTAAGAGAAAAATTATTTTAGATTGATTTTATAAATTTGAAATTATAAATTAATATTAAATAATATTAAGTGTTAAGTTCCTGAGTTATACTCATCATACTTCCTTTTTTAACTTATATTTTAGGTCTGAAGGTACATGTGAAGGTTTGTTATATAGGTAAACTCATGCCACAGGGTTTGTTGTACAGATTATTTTACCAACCAGGTATTAAGTCTAGTAGCTAATAGTTATTTTTTCTGCTCCTCTCCCACCTCCCCTACCTGCCCTCAAGTAGACCCCAGTATCTGTTGTTACCTTCCTTGTGTTCATGAGTTCTCATCATTTAGCTCCTGCTTATAAGGAAGAATATGCAGTATTTGTCTTTGTTTCCCATATTAGTTTGTTAAGGATAATGTCCACTAGATCCATTCATGTTCCTACAAAACACATGATATTGTACAGCTGCATAGTATCATTCATCACATTTCAAGTGTTCAGTAGTCACATGCATACAATTTGCTTACTTATTGGGAAGTATGGTTCTGGATGTTAAACTAATATGCCACTTATGTATCACTATCCACCTTGAAATAATGTTGTGCCACTTCACATCAAACCTCAAACATCACTTCACTCTCTCCCTTCCATTTTAAGCTATTACTTTTATGAATTTATTCTACATGCTGGTACATTATAAACCCCTAATACGTTTTTATTGTTTTTGCTATAAACAGTAAATTGCATTTTAAAGATGCACACACACACACATGCACACAGGCCAATAACAAAATAAGGAGAAATATTCATGATAATTAGATTTTTTGTTTCTATTACCGACCATGTGGTCATAGCTGGGCCCATTGCCACATTTCTTTTACTATGAAGTGAGTTCCTTGGAAGGAAAGGAAACAATTCTGTGTAGAATATCATGAAGGCATATAAGCCATTTTGGATGTCCACGGATGACAGTTTTAGTGGAAGCATTGCATGTAGGGAAGGCATATGTATATGGAGTATGTGTCTATTCCAATAAGAATAATATAATATAATATCTCTTCCATGATAGAAGCAGTTTGATCAGCTTGTTGCCAGGTAGCTGGATGATCAACCTGAGAAATGGTGCCCTATCAGAGACTTACTGTTGGTTTCTGTTGCTAAAAGTGTGGGAAGTGCCCATAGCTAGGTTGGTGTTGGTGAGTGGAAGTCCATGTTGCTGAGTTCATATATAAGCTCCATCCCTGCCATCATGACAACTTTGGTGATGAGCCCATTATGCAATGACAGGTTTGGCTGGGGAAAGAGACTAACTGGTGTATACAGAATGTATCATCTCATCTACTTAAGAAAATCTTCCCCTGCTGAAATCAATCTTTGGTAAATATTCACAAGAGACACAAATATCTTTACATTTTTTTGTCCATTCAGAGAGAACTATATGCCTATAAAATCCCCATATTTCCTTGTCACTAATATCCCAATCATGTCTCTTCCAAGCCCTTGACAATCTAGCCAAACCATTGGCCCCAGCCTCTAAGTTGATACATTATTTTATATCAGATCATTTCTCCTTTCAAGTAATATGAACAACCAGGTTTACTGCTCAAACTTCTGCTCACTGGGAAAATTTCCTTTCGTCATTATTCTTCATGGATGTCCATGAAAGGTGTAGTGGACAACTGTCCACTTTTAGTTGACCTCATACAGTACAGTGCCATCTTTTTAGGAGAAAGCTGTAGTGCACAACTGTTAACTTTTAGGTGTTGACGCATACTGTACAGTGCCATCTGTAAATGAAGCCCAAGTCATCTCATCTGTAAACTGATCATAAGGAACTCCCCAGGAGGCTAACTGTGCAGGATGAGAGAAAGAAGGCAGTGTAGCAAGAGCGGGGAACACATACTTGCACCACTTCTTCATGTAACTTTTTTATGCCTTCAGGGCTGACTCAGGGCCAGTAACATACATGCCACTTCAATTTGACGATAGATGGTTGCTGTGCATACCCAATTTAATAGCTTCATGGGTCAGATAACACTAAGTTTATGATAGGTAACTTAGGTCACATGGTAATTTGGGGTTCAGTTAAGTGTTTAGTTTCTACTAAGGTTCAGTAGCAGACAAAGAACTGTTTCTCAAAATAATCAGTTCTCAAAAGCACATCAGATGCAAAGTTTTACTCTTTGTTGTGGAGTATGGCAGAGCTTTGCTCCAAAAACTAAAAATTTTGTGCTGTGCACTAATTGACCGATACAGGCCTCTCAAAGGCCACATTCCTATCTGCCACTGACACTGAAGCACCATCTGGATGGTCCAATGGCTGAATTATAGGGTTCTAAGTGCCAGAGCAGCTTGCACAGCTGCCAGTTCCTGTAGCAGAGCCTTCTCCAGTTCTTGACCCCACTCACCAATAGCAGCTTTTTGGGTCACTTTGGTAAAGAATCTGGAGTAATACATCAAAATGAACAGAAAAAAGATCATTCCTTTTTTATCTTTTATAAGTGCCATGGTTAGGAAGATAAATGCACAACAAATCTATTTGATTCTAGTTATACAGGATTTTAAAGCCTTTAGAATAAAGATCCAAGGACTCAGGGTAAGCTATTCATTTTTTTATCCTTGTGTTCAATGAGGCATGAACAGCCATGTTGAAATATAATTAGAAAAAACGCTATAATCTGATAGTAATAAACTTAGGAGGGAAATCCAGGTATGGGTTCTTACAGGTATGGAGTAGGATTCTCTCTAACGTGGGGGTCTTAAGGCTTACAACCAAACAATGTAGGTCAGAGAATTTCTTATGGCCATTTCTTACACATAAAGGTGGGGAAATTTTAGAGTGTTAATTTTAGGCTTTATATTTGTTTGTGAGGGAAATGTGTTCTGGTTTCTATGACTCATCTTGGAAAAGAGGGATTCTAGTTTCTATTGCTTGCTCTGGGGGAGAATGAGGCTGGGAGATAGGAGTTTAGAAGAAAGTCGGAACAAAACTTTGCTTCCAATGCTGCTTTTGAGGCCTTTTCTTTGGGAGTATCGACTTTTGAGCCTCAACAAGGAACATGTTGCTTCCAAAATCCAAATGGGCCCACTAGGCATCATGCCCCTTTCTTGTTGGTAGAAAGGGTCAAATGCAACCATGTATCGTTTCTATCTTAAAGAGATATATTGATATACTTGATATGGTTTGACTGTGTCCCCACCAGTTCTCATAATCCCACATGTCATAGAAGGGACCCTGTGAAAGGTAATTTCATCATTAGGGCAGTACCCTCATGCTGTTCTCGTGATGGTGAGTGAGTGCTCATGAGATCTTGATGGTTTTATAAGTGGCTTTTCCCTCTTTTGCTTGGCACCTCTCCTTGCTGCCACCATATGAAGAAGGACATATTTCCTTCTTCTTCCACCATGATTGTAGGTTTCCTTAGGCCTCCCCAGCCATGTAGAAGTATGAGTCAATTAAACCTCTTTCCTTTATAAATTACCCAGTCTCAGGTATGTCTTTATTAGCAGTGTGAGAATGAACTAACATAATATCCCCACACCACTGGACCTCTTGAAATTTTACTGAGATAGGCACCTGAATTTTTGTCAGATTACTTTCTACTTTCCAGCATACAAATGTCTTCCCAATAGGTCTAAAGTAGTTGGTACTTCTTGTTTACTAGGTCGAATCAAATAATGTCATCAATGTAATGGATCAGTTTGATATCTTTCACAAAGGAAAACCAATCAGTATTTTTATAAACTAAATTAGGACACAGGACTTGAGAGCTAACATATCCTATGGTATGGTAGTGAAGGTAATATTGCTGGTTTTGTCAGCCGAAAGCAAACATTTTCTGAAATAACTGATTAACAGGGATGAATAAAAGGCATTTGTCAGGTTGGTAGTTGCATTCCAGGTACCGGGAGATATATTAATTTGCTTAGGCATTAAAAATATATCCAGTATAGCAGCTGCAATTGGAAACACCACCTAGTTAAGCTTATGATAAAATCAAAACTCATTTTTCTTCTGCACAGGTCATCTCGGCAGGCTGAATGGGGATATAATGGGAATCACCACCCCTGCATTCCTCAAATCTTGATGGTGACAATAATCTTGTCTATCCCTCCAGAAATGTAATAATTTTCATTCACCATTTTCCTACGCAAAGGCAGTTCTGCTGGCTTCCACTTGGACTTTCCCATCATAATATCCCTCATTCCATAGTCCAGAAAACCAATGTGGAACTTTGGTCAGCTGATGAGTGCATCCATTTCAATTAGGAATTCCAGGACTAGGGAAATAACACACAGGATAAGTTTAGGGACCGACTGTGTATACCATGAGAAATCTGAGCTACAACTAAAACTTCTATGCTCTGACCTCTACAAACAATTTAACTGATGAACCACAATAACATACATTTGGTGTCTTCTGAAATTAATGAAGTCTCATAGCCAGTGTCCCAGAGTCTCCAAAAGGTTTGATTATTTCCTTTTTTTTTAACCAATTTGCGGTTACCCTGGTAATGGGCCGTAGGTCCCTTTGAGGAATGCTGGAGGAATTTTTGGTAGTTCATCAGGGTCCTTCCACAAGAAGACTCAATTACCCTTTCATTCAAAAGGTTCTGGCTCTGTAAACTGGCTCAAGTCAGAGAATTGATTGCAAAGCCAATACCTCCTAATTTATTAGGTGTTTCTTCACCTAATCTAGAACTTTTATACTTACACAGATCAAATAAAAATTTGGTAGGCTTCCTTTATGTTTAACTTCTGGGAACAGCACGATCAACTTACCCAATGCCATGGATCTGAGAAAGTCACTTTTCTGATTGCTGCTTTGACAATCATTACAGTAACCATGACCACCTTGCCTTTGGAGATTAAGTGCTGCCACTGGCCACTGCCAACCTAAGATTTAATTACTTTCATTACATTTAGGTTTCCTGACTCAGTGATAGAAGTTCCTGCTATAGATGCCAGCCCATAGAGAAGAGTGATCACAAGTTTTTCAAGGATTCTAGGCTCCTCTCACAAATTCATTTTTCATAGTAATGATGAAAGGTTTGTGTTCCAGACACTCCCAAAGGGGTGAGTAGCTCTTACATTACAAATTTACCCTAATATTCCAGTCTCTTTAAGTCTTTGAGTCCTTTCTTACACATTAAACAAAGGTAGAACTGGAATTTCCAATTTACTCACTGTGGGCCACCTTTTGGTCTATGTTTCAGACTACCAAGCAATTAGAGAATATCATACTTCTCTGAGCTGTAACATTAAATGCAGAGTCTCTACTTAAATCTTTATGTGAATCTCTACATAAAACTGGATTGAGCTGAACATATTAATGTAGACTTACTGTATAATTCTACCATTATCCCATAGCCTTTATATCCATTCCCACACATTTTCCCTGGACTTCTGTCAGTATATATCAGAAAACTCAAGTAGTTATATTTTTGGAGTGTAGAGTATGCACCTCCTCATCGGTCACACTATGTATTTTAACTTTTGAATCCTGCTGAAACTTGAGCTTAGTTACAGACTTACAATCAAAGAGGGTGGATCCTGAGAAGAATCAGCATTGTCTTGTATTACAGTTGCCTCCTAGAAAGACAGTAAGTGTCCTCATCAATGCAGGGCTAATCCCTTCAGCTGCAGGTAGAAAAGGGTTGAGAAGCTGCTACTACTGGGGGTGAAAAGCTACTTTTACTGGGACTTCTTCCACTAGCAAAGAAGACATCAGAATTTAGGGTTTCAATGTCCGAACCTTAACAGGGTTTTCCCACATGTCTCCACTTCAATTTACAAGACCCTATTCTTTTCCAATCAGTGCCCTCACTTTAACAATAAATAGAAGTTCAACATTCATTGTAATTCATCTGGTATATAATTAGATTCTGTGTTTGATTTTAGGCATTCTCAGCCCTGCAGCTATAGAAAATAAAAAGTGTTCTTCGGGATACACACAGAAGCTCTTTGGTCATTTACATGGTTTGGCTGTGTCCCCACCCAAATCTTGAATTGTAGCTCCCTTAATTCCCACATTTCATGGGAGGAACATAGTGGGAAGTAATTGAATCATGGTGGCAAGTCTTTCCTGTGCGTTCTCATGGTAATGAATATGTCTCACAAGATATGATGGTTTGTAAAGGTGAGTTGCCCTGCACAAGTGCTCTCTCTTGTCTGCTGCCATGTAAGAAGTGACATTGCTTTCTCACCTTCTGCCATGATTGTGATGCCTCCCTAGTCATGTATACTGTAAGTCCATTAAATTTATTTTTCTTTATAAATTACCCAGTCACAGGTATGTCTTTATTAGCAGACTAATACAGTAAATTGGTGACAGTAGAGTTGGGTACTGCTGTAAACATATCTGAAAATGTGCAAGTAACTTTGGAACTGGGTAACATGAAGAGGCTGGAACAGTTTGGAGTGATCAGGAGAAGACAAAAATGTGGGAAAATTTGGAACTTCTTAGAGACTTGGAGGGTTCTGAAGATAAGAAGATATAAGAAAGTTTGAAGCTTCCTAGACACTGTTGAATAGCTTTGACCAAAATGCTGATAGTGATATGGACAAAAGGTCCAGGCTAAGGCAGACTCAGATGATAAGGAACTTGTTGGGGACTGGAGTAAAGTTCACTCTTGCTATACAAAGAGACTGGCAGCATTTTATCCCTGCCCTCTGGAACTTTAAGCTTGAGAGAAATTATTTGGTGTATCTGGTGAAAGAAATTTCAAAGCAGCAACTGTTCCAGAGGAAGCAGAACATAAAAGTTTGGAAAATTTGCAGCCAGATGATGCAATAGAAAAGAAAAATCTATTTTCTGAGGAGAAATTCAAGCCTGCTACAGAAATTTGCATGAGAAATGAGAAGCCCAATGTTAATCACCAAGACCATGGGAAAAATGTCTCCAGGGCAGATCAGAGCATTTTATGGTAGCCCCACTTATCACAGGCCTGAAGGACTAAGAGGAAAAATAGTTTCATGGACTGATCCCAGGCCCCCCTGTTCTATGGAGCCTCTGAAAATGGTGCGCTGAGTCCCAGCTGTTTCAGCTCCAGCTGTAACTAAAAAGGACCAACATATAGATCAGACAATTGCTTCAGAGGGTGCAAGCCCCATACCTTGGTGGTTTACATGTGGTGTTGGGCCTCTGGGTGCATGGAAGTCAATAATTCATGTTTGAGAACCTCTGCCTGGATTTTAGAAGATGTATGGAAATGCCTGAATGTCCAGGTAGAAGTTTGCTGCAGGAGCAGAGCCCTCATGGAGAACCTCAGCTCAGGCAGTGTGGAAGGGAAATGTGGGATTGGAGCCCCCACACAGAGTCCCTATAGGGCACTGCCTAGTAGAGCTGTGAGAAGAGGGCGACCATTCTCCAGACCCCAGAATAGTATATCACCAGTAGCTTGCACTGAGCACCTAGAAAAGCCATAAACACTCAATACCAGCCCTTGAAAGCAGCCAGAAGGAGAGAAGTACCCTGCAAAGCCATAGAGGCAGAGCTAACCAAGGCTGTGGGAGCCAACCTCTTATGTCAGCATTACTTGGAGGTGAGACAATGGAGTCAAAGGAGATCATTTTGGAAGTTTAAGGATTAATAACTGTCCTATTGGATTTTGGAGTTGCATAGGCCTGTAGCCATTTTGTTTTTTGTTGTTGTTTTGTTTTGTTTTTGTTTTTGTTTCAGACAATTTCTCCTATTTGGAATGGATATATTTACCCAATGCCTGTACCCCTACTGTATCTAGGAAGTAACTAACTGGCTTTTTATTAGACAGGCTCATAGACAGAAGGGACATGCATTGTCTCAGATGAGACGTTAAACTGTGGACTTTTGAGTTAATGCTCAAATAAGTGAAGACTTTGAGGGACTATTGGGAAGGCATAATTGGTTTTGAAATGTGAGGACATGAGATTTGGGAGGAGCCAAGTGTTAAATGATATGGTTTGGCTGTGTCCCCACCCAAATTCCCACATGTCATGGGGGGAACCTGGTGGGAGGTAATCGAATTATGGGACTCTATCTTTCATATGATCTTCTCATCACAGTGAGTGAATAAAGCTTATGATATCTGATGGTTTTATAAAGGACAGTTCCCCTGAAAATGCTCTCTCTCTTGCCTGCCACCATGTAAGATGTGACTTTACTCCTCCTTTGCCTTCTGATATGATTGTGAGGCCTCCCCAGCCACATGGAACTGTGAGTCCATTAAATCTCTTTTTCTTTACAAATTACCCAGTCTCAAGTATGTCTTTATTAGCAGCATGAGAACAAACTAATAGTGATTTATGTGACATTTGAGCTTAGAAACTAAATTTCTGAGTTCATCTTTTTCTTGCATCAATTTGTCCAGTTACATTTGGAGCATCCAGCCAAACTGTCCCGTGAGTTATAGAAGTAATTATTTTACTCTCTTCTTTCCAATAGTTCTTAACTTTGTTTCTCATTCATAAATTAGAATTTCATCAAGACTTAAGAATACTTTATTTTCTTGTTCTCTCCATCTCTCTTCCACCTCCCATCCCCATACTACCACCCCCAGCTGTCTTTTTTCTAGGAATTGATCTTGCGACTGCAAGTTTTAGTTACTCTGGTCTCTCTGAAATATAATCTCTGTCTTATATACCCAACAAGTACTGTATTTTGTTTTATTTCTCCTTCCCTGTGCCTCAAAACTACTTACAGGCAATGAACTGTTAAAATCATGGAACTCACCATTTTGTTTCCAATCTATCAGGGATTGCAGGCCTATACAGTCTGTCTAAAAATTGTTGTTTAATATATTATATCTGTTTTACTGATTTACTGATTTATTAGGGGTTAAATGCAATTACTATTCAATTTGGCTGGAACACACATACGTACAAACACACATACTTTGAGTATGTGTGGATATGTCTACATAGATATGTAGGTAGGCACTCGTGAACAAACAGATTTGTTACCAATATCAGTCCTCTATTTCCCTCAGATATTTGCCTTTATGGTGCTCTTTATTCTTTCATCCAGATGCAAAATTTCAACATCTGAAGGAAGAAATCTTTTTCTCCAGCCTAAAAATTTTTATTATTTTTTTGGTGAGGATCTTATGATGACAAATTATTTTAGCTTTGATCTGTCTAAAAATGTTATTTTTTCACCTTAGTTCTTGAAGAATATTTTTGATAGATATAAAATTCAAGATTGATGTTTTTTATTTGAAGACTTTAAAGTTTGAATTTTATTTGCTTCTAGCTTTTATTGTCTCTAATAAAATTTTATCATTCATATAATTTGCCCTATGCATTTTTTCTCTAGATGCCATTAAGATCTGCTATCTTATTTTTATTTATTTGATTATAGCATACATATAGTTTTTGTTTTTGTTTTTGTTTACTTGACTTGTGTTTACTCATCTGCACTTTGATATCTTTCACCCTCTTTGGAAATCTCTGCAATTATCTCCTCTAATATTTTATATATCCCATTTTTTTCTTCTCCCCTGAGACTGTAATTAGGACTCTGTTAAACCACTTTATATTCTCTATAAGACTGCTTTGTCTTTGGACACTAATGCCTTTTGTGATTAAATTATATCATTGTCTATTGACCTGTGATTAGTCTTCTAACAACCTCATCATTTTTTACTGCTGTATTATTATGGCAAGCATTTTCTTTAGGGTATTTTTGTTAGTTTATCTGTCTCTCTTGGAATGCTCTATATTTTATCCATGTTGCTTATGCATTCAACTAGACTTCTTAACATTTTCTTATAAGTATTTGAAAGTCTATGATTGACAATTCCAACATCTAGATTCTCTTTGTGTTTCATTCCATGACTGTTTCCTCTCCAACATATGTATCACATTTTCTTGCTATTCCATGGATTTTTATTTTTTGCTACACATTTATATAAAAATTCAATGAAGATGGAAGTGAATTATTTTTATAGCCAAAAGAGTTACAATCCTACTACTGTTACTTCCTTATTGGAAAATCTGGAATCCCTGGAGAGTTTCTCTCACTTTTTCTTTCCTGATTCTGTTTTTATGGTGCAACCATCCAGGATTCTGTGGAGGATGGTGGATTAGCATTGTGAAGGATGTACAGTTTTGCTCTGTCTTAAAATCCTCTGACCCCCATCAGCCAATCAACACATTGCAATTAAAAGCTTTTAAAAATTAGACTGATTTTCTTTACCCTAAGCTATTAGAAATACCTTGGCCTCTCTCTGTTTCAACATGGATGAGCGTACCCTTGGATATTTTCTCCTTTCATACTCTGGAGTTTTGTTCATTTAGTTCATGTATATTTCATTGTGTTATCGACGATGAGAAAAAATAACAAAAACTATCAATATTTGATTGATATAACTTACTTTTGTTTTAGAAACAAGTAAAACATTATTTACAGCTTTCTACTTCTGAAGCAGAGGTATTCATTTTAGCTTTTAATTTCAACAGTAAATATATTATTTCTAAATTTTCATTTTATTATATTTAAAATATCCCTGGTCATTATTTAGCCTTTTGCTGCTTGCTCATTGTTTTACTTTATTGACTCTAATATGCTGAAAATTTGAGAGTCTAAATTGTGGATTATTCCTGGAGTGATAACTTAGTTTTCCTTTGTTCTTCATTGAGGGCCAGCGACCAAAGGGAACTATTTTATTGTCTTTGAATATTTTAATCCTTGGTGCATGTTTCTGTATATATATTTGTATATGTAGGTATACATGTATATATTTACATATATATACACATACATACATTATATATAGGTAGCATGTGTATAGTATGTATGTACTCTATATATACATGCACACATACATATATAGCATACATATTATATATATATAAACATATAAACACACACACACATATATAGCATGTCTATATACATGTATATGCATATATCCAGGATAACCTAAATTTTCTTTTTGCTAATGCCTCCTATGTCCTATTTAAAATAGCTGTTCTTTTTATTTATTTGGCTTCATTTTATTGTACCTTAGAAAAGTTATGGTTTTATTGTATCTTAGAAAATTTACCTAACCACCCGAAAATTCATATATTTAATTCAAATAAATTTTGTGACAATTTATTCAGAAGCTAGTATTGTGGCATGCTATAATAAAAGACTAGAGAGCATTTTATTCATCCTTGCTTCTACAGTAATTATTACTGGGTCTCTTGATATACAGAGTACATTCAGAAAGTGTTAATAAAATTGAAGAGCAGCAGTCACACACATATTAAGTCAAGTAACATATCAATCTAAGGGTAAAGACTATAAATGTTAAATAATCTCTTGCACACACTTGTCACTAAGTTAGATAGACTTCAATAGAGCTTCATTTTTGATACATTTTGTTTGATGACATAGCAAGGAAGCAAGTAGGAAATATCAAATAGTTTAGATAAGTAGGTTGAAATTTGGTGTTAAAATTATAATTAATAGTAAAGATTCCTGGATCAATTAATGCATATCAAATTCGTGAGAGGAGTTGTGCTTTCCGTGGAAATAGAGTAACAATTTTAGTTTCTTAATAAATGTTAAAATATTGAGGTGGAATTAACAGAAAAGAGAAATGCCAGGAAGGCCAGAACAGCGTTGTCATAGAAGACAAAGAAAAAGAGAATTATTTATAGCCATGATGCTTGAGGTGTCACTGACACTTACTTGACATGTTCTCCCATTTATGAGTTGAAGTGTTCTCTTCAATGAGTTTGCTGCCTTCAACAAAGTATTTTACTGTGAAAATGTCACTGGCCCCATTTCAAACTTTTCATAAATCTTAGAAAAGTATGCAAATTAGTAGAACTTTAAAATTAGGAATAAGTTCATCTCCAATTTGGAATAGCTAAATTGTAAATAATGGAAACATAAGACTGTTGATCAGCATTCTTAAGCTAAACTGAGTTTTTTCTTATATTCCACATGGGATGAGATTTTAACACTTTGAATACAAATCTAGCTTCTTAAAATATATGTGTGCAAAACCTCAAGGACTAGAAAGGTCTGTATTATATGTACAAATAATAGCAAAAACAATTCTTTTTGCAAAAATGTCTTCTTTAGCACTTAGTGTGAAACTAGCTATATTTCAAAAAGCTTAAAAGCATTCTTAAAAGAGTACTCATCCCTGTAACATCCCACCTTGCCCGTTAGGACTTTGTGAGAGAATAATTTGAGACGAAAATATAGGGCTTGACTTGCATTTGTTATTTTCTTTCTTATCTGTGCCCTAAGTATGAAACACTATGGAAGTTTTAACTTCTTCCCAGGCTATCAGAAATCTGCCACAGGGATTAGAAGTTGAAAGCATGATGAGGCAGGATTTGTAGGTGTGAATGGGAAACAAAATGCTTTTTTTTTTCCTTTCAGAATTGAACAAGAACTTATTTTTCATCTAGGGTTTGCATCTCTAACATACTGGTTCCCAAACTAATACTGCAGTCCTATAGATCAACCTTAATGCAGATATGGTAAAGAATGTGGTCATTTATAACAAGCAGTTAGCTGCCCTAGCCATTTAAATAGCAGACAGCAATAAGTACTCAGTGATTGAGATGGAAAATGGATGTCTCATCCAAAGTCAGGCAGTTAATTAATTAATTAAGTAAGTAATGTCCTTTTAAACCCATAAATGTTTTGTAATTCCTATATTTTGGGAAAGTTTTAAAAATCTGGTCTAACATTCCACAGGCATATTATCAGAAACATTTAGACCTGTTGAAGCCTTCCAGCAGGTTGTATTATTTATTATACAGAGGCTCTAGAGGCTAAGAATAGCTGAAAGGATGGCAATGCCAACAGCTGAAAATGAAGATTCTCTAAATAAAGGGCTGGTTGCCATTCAGACTGATGTGCAAAGAACTGAAAATATAGTGGAACTCCTATTCAAGCAGAACTGAGTTCGGTTATCTTTGTGTAACTGAAAGTAGAAATGTTTGTATGCAATTTTATCAAAGGGTATAATTAAAAATAGATGGCTCTCTCCCTGAATGTTTGAAAGAACTTTGATGAACAAATAAGAATCAATAAATATGAAAGCACATTTTAGATTACAAAGTAACCTGCAAAATGTATTTTTTTCTTATCATTGTTAATATGATCACATGAAATAAATACTATTCATATTTCAGTGGAATATAGGTGGATTCTATAAATTCTAGGAAGTTTCTGCACATATTAATTTATTTTCAAAAATGAAAAACTGTGCTTCTAGTCAAGTCCTTACATCATTCTTAGATCTGAAGCACTATATGAGGCTTGACATTATGACATAAAGGTGTTACAGTAGGTGGCTAGTCAGACATGAGCAGGGCAGGAGAGGGCCTCCCCACCCCCACAAGGAATGTCAGATGACCATGAGGTGATGCTCAGGCATGTTACAGTGCCTCTCTAAAATAATAATTGGTCGCAGCTAGCACCAGGGAAAGATGGTGTCCCAACAGATAAAAACATCTGAAACTGGTGAGCATGAGCAGTACCCTTCTAATAAGATTTCAGAAGTTGGGCAAGTGGGCTCAAGCACACTCAGGGGTAAAATGGCAATGACCTTTCTCTAGGAACACTAGACTGGTAAGGGAAAAATGCTTCAAATAAGCATGGCTACAACTCCAGTAACCACACTGCACATGTGGCTTCTCCCAAATGCTAGCAGGTCACTGTGCATACAAACCACCCCACCCCAGGGGAAAAGTAAGGGGAGAAGGAACATAAGACCCCAGAAGCATGCCAATGTATAAAACCCCAAGCAAAAAGGTCAAACTGTGCACTTAATCTCTCAAGTAGCCTGCCTGGCCCTCCTCCAAGTGTATTTACTCTCATTCCTGCTCTAAAGCTTTTTAATAAACTTTTACTCCTGCTCTGAATCTTTCCTTGGTCTCCACTCTGCCTTATGCCCCTCAGTTGAATTCTTTCCTCTGAGAAGACAAAAACTGAGGTTGCTGCAAACCCATATAGATTCACCATCAGTAACAAAGGGTTGTTGAGGTGATAAAGAAAATATGGTTCCTGATTTTCAATTAGCTCTATACTCTTTGTCTAGGCACCACAGAAGTCAGGAGGATGGCCCCAAAAAACTTGTTCTTTTTTAACTCAGTGTTTTTCAGGATAGCTGTAACCACAACATTGTCTGGATTTATCATTTGGGGTGTAAATAAGACACACATGCTTGAATCCTTCACATTTCCAGATTAACAAAAAGTCCAATCTATCTCAATTAAGTTTACAAATGCTCGTAGTCTTAAAAATACTTGTACGCTTGTGTGTTGTGTGTTGGGTGGGAGAAGTCAGGAGAGAAAAAAAATGGGTATACCAGATGGGCAACTACACAAGGAAGAGGACTAGGGGAGGTAAAAGAAGTCCTGCTTATTACAGAAAATGTGTGAGAGCAGACCTCAGATGAATGCTGTATGAGCCTGGGAACTGCCACAGCTGTGGCTATCCCAGGAAATTAGTGTGGCAGCTGGTGTAGAGCAAGTCTGGAAGGACAACGTTCTCCTTTCTAATACTGAATTTACAAAGGATTCTTTGAGGGGGAACCATCATACCACCCAGAATAATATAAGGGTAAGAGAGTTCTATGGCCATAAGGACCTGAGTTATTTTTATGATTATGGCTTTCTATGGTAATTTATTTATTTTTGACAGAGAAATAATAATAGTCTACATATATTTATTTATTGGGTATAATGTGGTGTTTCCAAGCATGTAAACATTGTGGGATGATTAAATCAGGCTAATTAGCATATCCATTACCCAAAATATTCTTTGTGGTGAAAGCATTTAAAATCATCTTTTAGGTATTATGAAACATACATTATTGGTTAACTCCAATCACCATGCTGTGCAAAACATGAATATAATTTACTCCTCCTAACTAAAACTTCGTATCTTTTGACCAACATCTTCCCCTTTCCCCATCTACCAAGCCCCCAACCCAGCTTCTGGCAACCACCATAATTACCTCTGCAGCTCTATAATGATAAAGAAGAGGGGATTTTCCACAAAGACATTAATGTTTTACAGTCCTTCACCGCACAAGTGTCTGGCTTGTGTGACACTGCAGTATTAATCATTTTTAAATGATAATTCCTTTTCTCTTTCTTATGAAATATTTACTTCTATATCTAATTTTTATATGTTCCTTAAAGTATATCTGCAAATTGGAATACTGTCATCATTAAAGAAAGGGAGCTATCTAATGCAAGAAAGAATGTGCATTTTCTCCAAGGAGTATGTCTGAATTCACGTTGCTGGGGCAAAATCCCCTACTCCTGTGCTCTATCTATCTCCTGCCTCCGATACCAAGCAGAATCCTTCCCTTGCCATTAGTTTTGTTCAAAGAATAGAAATTAATACTTTTTTATGTCAGTAGTAAGAACTTCAAGCCAAATTGGCCAAGGCAGTGTTTAGATTCACTCACACAACCACTGCAAGGGTGCCTGATTAAATTTCATTTATCTTTGTAAATCCTTGATTATTGATTTTTTTTTACCTTTAGGTCTTTTGTTTTGTCCTGGGGTTTCCTGCAAGGCTCCCACCAGTGATGAGAATGTACTTTTATTCAAAGTGCAGACTGCATGTCTGGAGCAACCATATCTCTGCCCCAGGGAAATGGTTTCCCTGGAAAATTACAAAAGTTTCTTCAATTATATGAATGTATCAGCACTCCAAGTATAGCCAAGGGAATAGGTCTGGAAACTACTACCTAACTGTCTGTCAAAAGCACAGGGTTTACTAAAAGAACACAATCCCAATTCCTCAGATGAAGCCAGATCAGCAGAAAGACACAGGCCTGGACTATAAAACACTGGTCCCTGGTAGAATTGCCTCTGCAGAATGAGGCTGTGGTGTGTGATAAATATGCTAAGAAAAATCGTCAATAGTAGCACTGTTGTTGAGAGATGTTGTTCATTGGTTTAAACTGGTTATCTTCTCAAAGGTAACTGGGAACGAAATCTTTCTAGTCTTATTATTGGCAATAATTATATTCCTTAGAAAAAATATTAATATTTTCCATAGTAAATAATATAAAAGACCATTTTACCCTCTTTATGATTACAACCACTTAGAGTTAAATGTACAGCTGAACTCACCCTTGCAAAGATTACACTTGGTATTTCATAGCCTGGTTTTTGTGTATTGATCCCATTCCTATTACCATTTGTTTTCCGTTGCCTCCTCCTTCTTACCTACTTAAAATGTTATCTTATTTTTTTTAACCTACAATAAAGGGATTTTTAGAAAAGAAAAAGAAACATATCCACTTACATTCTAATACAAAAAAAGTAAAAGTTTAATAGCAATCTCCCATAAACTCTTAAGGAAGATAACACAGAACACTGATCCATATAGGATATAGTCAGATATAGAGGAAGTGAAATTTGTGCCTGATATTAACAATTTAGTTATGTAGCAACTTGCATGTGGTAACTCTTTTTCCCCTAATAAAGAATATAATAAACATGTTATCTAGGTGAGGCAATAAATAGAAACATTTTAAAACTATCACCAAATATCAGAACATAACCAAAAGGTTCTATTAAGGCTAACATAAGTTACTCTGGAAAGAAAAGGCAAGTTTATATGACGGATATTTTCTAAAGAAATGAAGAAAGGAAGTCTGATTTCTCCTTTAATTGATTGATTATTTATAATATTTTTAAACATATACTGTGTACCAAGTATTTTGTAAGGCATATGGAGACGACAATAACAAAATAAACATAATTTATGCCCTCATAGAGTTTGAAGAACAGAGAAAGGGAAAGGGGGGAGACAGAGAGAGAGAGAGAGAAAGAGACAAAGAGAGAGAAAACAAGTGAGAATGTTCATATAATCATACAAATTCATTATTATACAACACACATGCTTGCAGTAGCTTCTAATACCAACTACTGTGTACATCCCCCAATATAGTCATGAATAAGTAAGTCAATATCCTATTCTCATGGTACTTTAATTTCAGTGGGATAGGTGGGAAATAGATACCCTTGATGGTAAATAAATAAGTACAATTTTAAAATTGCATCAAAATTAGAGGATGGAGTATGACCAGGTAAGATATTTTATTTTAGTATGGTAGTAGAGAACAATGTATATTTTCTCTGCTAGGTTAGAAACATCTTCATCTTAGACATTTTATTAACTTCCTTTAGCACAATGAGTCATTAATAAAAGAGTCCCAGTGCTAAAGTGGGAGGGAAGTGGAAAATGGACTAGACTTATTATATTTATTTAATTTTTTAAATAGTATAATCTGATTTTATCTTCACAAAAGTGGAATTTACAGATGTCTAGATATAGGTATTTATAAATACTGCAAGGATCTATGCCAAAATGCTAACAGGAATCATTTTTTACACAACTTTGAGTCTGATATAGTTCTAAATGAAGAGTCAAGCACATAGAAGATACTGAATAAAATTTTTGAATAAAGAACTAGGAATTAACATTTACCATAGCACTGCAATTTATAAATTATTTTAAATGGATCTTGTTGTTCAGACCTGGATGACTCATAATCCTTGCTTTATGACACTATATTATCATTGATCCAAGAATGGTCTTCTTTTAGTTACCTTTATTTTATAAAATGCTTAGCAAGCCATAGCTTACAAAATTTCATGTAGTATTTCTGAATAACTCTGTGAGATACATGTATTATTTCTATTAACTGGTGTGATAAAAGGCTTCAGTACACTAAGTAAATGAATGAAGCTGCCAAGCTAGGAAATAACATATCATGGTCTACTTAGTACCATAGTGTAGTGCTTACCTATGTTCCTTGCACTACACTACAATGTGTTTCATGGTTCATTCCCAGGTTTCAGTGAGATCCTGGTACATAGTTGATAGGTATTAAATATCACATTCAATGAGATTTCCATCCATGTTTAGATAGATTGCCAAAATAGATCATAAAATCATAGAGTTAAAAGAGTGACAGGTTAAAGAAAACAAATATGAGCCAGGTTCAAAGGTATATTGGAAGGAGGGGAGAATATAAAGAGTTGGAAAAAGATAGGAGGATTAAAGAGGTGGGATAAGTGCAAGATGTGAACTCCTGATACAGACAACAGGGAAATAGGTTTGGACTCTCATCAAAAGCAGTACCTGAAAGCCTAGAGCAGGTAGATCTTCCAGTCCATTAAGCAGATGTGGCCTTCTGAGGCTAAGTCAGGATTTAGTTAATGTAAAGAGATGGAAGGCAGAGGAAAGCAAACAATAAGCACCAAAAAGGCTAACATCTGTGGATTTTCTCCAGGATTTCTGAGTTTGGCAAAAATCTAAACTTCTAAGAAATCCCAAGGTACTCTAAAGGAAAGTTGGCTATCCATAATGATTCCTTTTCATGAAAACTATTTTTAGTAAGAATAGAAATGCTGGACTTTTTCCTACATTTCATCGTCATTGCATTTCTAGCCCTTCCTATGTGGTACATAAACACTGGTGTCACAGCATATTTTCTGTTCTCAAATCTTTTATTTGCTTTATATGTAATGTCTACAAGGAGAGAAATAAAGGGAAATTTCCATTCAATGGGCAATATCTGAAGTGGTGTAGACATCATCCCATTTATATATTAAACTACCCAAATTCTAGTTTTCTCTTTCATAAATGTAGACAATAAACCGTATTTAATTCATAATGTGATTGTGGTGACCCTATAAGATAACATATATAAAGTGACTGTATCAATGTTAGGCCCATAACTTAACCATATGGCTGTTTAATAAAATATCATTTAACATAATGCATTATAGCACAGATTCTACAGGTATCCCAGGTTCAAATCCTTGCTTGATGATTTGGGGCATATTACGAAATCTCTATGACTCAATCATAAAGTGGATATAAAATTGGAGCCTACTTCATTGTTACTACAAGTAAATACTATACGTAAATCACTTAATAAAAATGCTTGACACAAATTGAGTGACAATTAAGTAACAACTCTTAACAGCATACTATGAAAGAACATAATGATGATTTTACACATATCCAGTGATTCTTAATATTTTTTATGGTTATAGATGCCCACTGCTAAGTAAATTAACTTTAGGGATTCTTCCACAGGAAAACTAACAACAATAAAAAGTATATTGATAAGCACATTCATACAACAGTTTTTATATAATTAAGCATTCATGAACCCTTTGATGACCATCTGTGAATTGGCAGGTTACAATAATATTTGAAATATATTGAGTAATACTTTTTACAAACTACTTTATAAATTATAATATAAAAACAAATATATGTTTTATTTATATTATATATTATATTTTGTGGAATACTTCAAAAACTATCACTTGCTAAGATATATTTTTGAGAAGAATTAAAAAATATAAAATAAACTGGAAAGTTTATAATTGATGTCATTTATTTTAAAGTCTCCCAAAAGTTGTCAGTTGCTAAATTTCTGAAATGTAGCTTTACTGAGGAAAAGATCATGGCACCATATGGAAACTCCTCCAAATATCCAATAATCTTCAAAGTAAGCAACATGAATATGGGAATTTTGCCAGCATTAAATTATTTATAATGGTTCACACGTCTCTAGAAGAATCCCTCAATATTTAAGTAGTCAAATTTAATATAAATATTACCTTAAATAGTATTAGAGATAAAATTTAAAGTGTTATTATCATATAAACAAGTAATAACCACTTACACCATTATTTAAAATCTCAAGATATGATTTGGGTATACTTCAAAATACATATTAAATTTACTCTGTGAATTGAACTGTCTTTTTGAACATGATGTGAGTTCTGGAAAAGACGGTGCAATTTTCAATTAGTTTTTAATGCTAACAATTCTTTATAAAGCTTACACTAGCAAGTAGAAAAACTAGTGTTCTTTTAATAGGTTAGAAACCAAAATATTTTCTAATAAAAGAAAACCATTATAATACCTTGGGGTGAGAATGATCTACAAACTTGAGAGGAATTCTAACTGTGGGTAAGTTGAAATTCACAAAATTTGACACACTAGGGCTTTGTTTAATTTTCTTTTTTTTTAAATTGTACTTTAAGTTCTGGGGTACATGTGCAGATCATGCAGGATTGTTACATAGGTATACCCATGCCATGGTGGTTTGCTGTATCCATTCCCCTGTCATCTACATTAGGTACTTCTCCTAATGTTATCCCTTCCCAATTCCCCCACCCCTGCTATCCCTCCCCTAGGCCCCCCACACCCCCAAAAGCCCCCAATGTGTGATGTTCCCCTCCCTGTGTCCATATGTCTTCATTGCTCAACAACCACTTATGAGTGAGAACATGTGGTGTTTGGTTTTCTGTTCTTATGTCAGTTTGCTGAGAATGATGGTTTCCAGCTTCATCCATGTCCCTGCAAAGGACATGAACTCATCCCTTTTTATGGCTGCATAGTATTCCATGGTATATAGGTGCCACATTTTCTTTATCTATTCTATCACTGATGGACATTTGACTTGGTTCCAAGTCTTTGCTATTGTAAACACTGCCACAATGAACATATATGTGCATGTGTCTTTATAACAGAACGATTTATAATCCTTTGGATAAATACCCAGTAAAAGGATTGCTGAGTCAAATGGTATTTCTATTTCTGGATCCTTGAGAAATCATCACACTGTCTTCCACAGTGGATGACCTAATTTACACTCCCAACAGTGTAAAAGTGTTCCTATTTCTCCACATCCTCTCCAGCATTTGTTGTCTCCAGATTGTTTAATGACTGCCATTCTAACTGGCATGGGATGGTATCTCAATGTGGTTTTAATTTACATTTCTCTAATGACCAGTGATGATGAGCTTTTGTCACAGGTTTGTTTGCTACATAAATGTCTTCTTAAGAAAAGTGTTCATAGTCCTTTGCTCACTTTTTGATGGGGTTGTTTGTTTTCTTCTTGTAAATTTGTTTACGTTCTTTGTTGATTCTGGTTATTAGCCCTTCGTCAGATGGGTATTTTGAAAAAATTTTTTCCCATTCTCTTGGTTGCTGGTTTACTCTAATGATTGTTTCTTTTGCTGTGCAGAAGCTCTTAAGTGTAATAAGATCCCATTTGTCTATTTTGACTTTTGTTGCCATTGCTTTAGGTGTTTTAGTCCTAAAGTCTTTGCCTATGCCTATGTCCTGAATGGTATTGCCTCGGTTTTCTTCTAGGGTTTTTATGGTGTTAGGTCTTATGTTTAAGTATTTAATCCACCAAACATAATTTTTGTATAAGGTATAAAGAAAGGGTCCAGTTTCAGCTTTCTGCTTATGGCTAGCCAGTTTTTCCAACACTATTTATTAAAACGGGAATCCTTCCCCATTCCTTGTTTTTGTCAGATTCGTCAAAGATCAGATGGTTGTACATTAGTGGCATTGTTTCTGATGCCTCTGTTCTGTTCCATTGGTCTATGTGTCTCTGTTTTGGTGCCAGTACCATGCTGTTTTGCTTACTGTAGCCTTGTAGTACAGTTTGAAGTCAGGTAGCATGATGCCTCCAGCTCTTTTTTTTTTTTTTTTTTTTTTTTTTTGGCTTAGGATTGTCTTAGAGTCTATGTGGGCTTTTTTTGGTTCCATACGAAGTTTAAGGTGGTTTTTTTCCAGTTTTGTGAAGAAGGTCGATAGCTTGATGGGGACAGCATTGACTCTATAATTGACTTTGGGCAGTATGGCCATTTTTAGGATATTGATTCTTCCTAACCATGAGCATGGAATGTTTTTTCATCTTTTTGTGTCCTCTCTTATTTCCTTGAGCAGTGGTTTGTAGTTCACCTTGAAAAGGTCCAGAAAATATCACGCTGAGGCAGTTGAAATGGTTCTGGAATCATGAGGTAAGTGATGTTTGCTTTCTTATGTTATCCATTCCTCTTTTTTTTCTCTCATCTTCTCTGTGGAAGCTCTCTTATATCAGAGATGCAATTCTATCCTCTGCCCACAATACAACTGCTCCCAATATTGCCTTGGCCAGATACAGCCCCCATCCCCAAATCATTCCTTACTTGGCAAAATACCTTCCTTCAATACTAATTTAAACCCATTCTCATCAAAGGTACTAAAATAAATGATAACTTTATTAATTACCACTCTCAGAAGCTTATAAAAAGGCAAATAATTGTGTTTATATAACAATGTATAGGGAGATAATACTAAACTACACCAAATGCTTGTTATTGAAAATGAGTTACTGTATTTATGACACTTAGAACATTGCCTAGCATGTAAAAGATGCTCAGAATGTGTTAATATTATTATTATTGCATATAACGGAGGCTAGAGTTTAAAAAATATAGTATGGCCTTATCGCTCACTCCAATTATAATATAACTTAATTTCATTACTAGTTTGCTGATAATTGCTCATATGCCATTTATTTATCTTATATTCATATTCATATATCATCAAGGATATTAATGATCATAAGGAACGAAAACATAATCAAGTGTTAACAGTCTAATAATATCTCTCATTAGGAAAGGAATAATGAGGGCTTAAAATTGGTTTAAAAATAATAAACATATTAACAATCAGTGCTTTCTGAAAATGAAGTGGGCTATTTGTGGTTTATCTTACCTGTAAAGATGGGTAAGTAGAAATTTAGACAACTGATTAATACAGGATATTTTATAAAGATATATACAACATTACAGTACTTCTAGAGTAGTTCTAAACTTTTCCTCTGTTATTTATATCTGAAATAAACATACCAATAATATCAATATACATTTATTATAAATAACATGGATAACATGGATATACATTATAAATGTATATTTATTGATATTATTGGTGATGTATATTTCAGATATAAATACCAGAGAAAAATATACATCACCAATAATATCAATAAATACTTATCAAAGGGTTCCTGTGTGTCAGGCACTGGGCAAGACAATAGTGGTGAAATGATGAACTACATAAATTGGTGTCTTGTCTTATGTGGCACCAATTATAAATTAGTAACAAATTTGTTATGCAGTTGTGAAAATGTATTAAATTATTACAAGAGTATGATGCACTAAATTAGGTTTCAAGTGTGACACTGCAGGGATGGTAATAATCCGGAAGGCACTGATTTTTTGAAAGCTATAAAAATTTTTTTGAAAGCTATAAAATATGGAATTTGGGACAGTCTTCAAACATAGGAAATTGCAAAGTTGTGGAATTTAATTTATATATATATATGTGTGTGTGTGTGTGTGTGTGTGTGTGTGTGTGTATGTGTGTGTATACATATATGTACACTTTAGGTTCTGGGATAATGCAGAACATGCAGGACTGTTGCATAGGTACATGGCAATGTGGTTTGCTGCCTCCATCCCCCCATCATCTAAATCTGGCATTTCTGCCCATGTTATCCCTCCTGACCCTCCCTACCCATGCTGTCCCTCCCCTATTCCCCCGAAACAGACCCCAGTGTGTGATGCTCCCCTCCCTGTGTCCATGTGTTCTCACTGTTCAACACCCACCTATGAGTGAGGACATGTGGTGTTTGATTGTCTGTTCTTCTGTCAGTTTGCTGAGAATGATGGTTTCCAGGTTCATCCAGGTACCTAGAAAGGACAAAAACTAATCATTTTTTATGGCTGCATAGTATTCCATAGTGTATATGTGCCACATATTCCTTGTCCAGTCTATCATTGATGGCATTTTTATCCAGGACTTCAGCTCAGATCTGGACCAGGCAAACCTAATAGACATCTACAGAACTCTCCACCCCAAATCCACAGAACATACATTGTTCTCAGCACCACATTACACCTACTCTAAAATTGACCACATAATTGGAAGTGAATCACTCCTCAGCAAATGCAAAAGAACAGAAATCATAACAGTTTCTCAGAAGACAGTGCAATTAAATTAGAACTCAGGATTAAGAAACTAATTCACAACTGCACAACTTCATGGAAACTGAACAACTGCCTCTTGAATGCTGACTGGATAAACAATGAAATGAAGGAATTTAATTTAAAAAAATAGGTTTACTAAGAACTGACGATAAAAGAAGGCATTCTAACAAACCCCGAACTGAGAAAATTGAGGACAGTGTGCTGAAGAGGCTGAAGAGGCAGATACTGTGATCTGATCATAGAGAATCATGGCCATGGTACCTACTTCAGATATTTTCCTAGGACTAAGCTATTGCAGAACATCATAAAAGAATGAATAAAATGTGGACTTACAAAATTATTTCTTACACATGAATATTTTATACTTTAAAGAGTATCTATTATTCATTATTACCATTAATGTATAGAAAACATTTATGATTTATATCAACCCATACAATGTCAAAAATAGAAATAATTTTAAGTAAAAGTTAAATACCTTACCAAAAGAATTCAAACTATTCTCACTGGAGAATGTACCTTAGTTTTAGGATATGTTTCCTAGCTAATAAAGTATTAAAATATTTCTATCCACAACTCAGATGCACAGAAATCTGAAAGAGTATTCACACAAATTAGGAGACAACAAGATATCTGGAGGGATTTGGAGAGGTTGAAAGGGAGTGAAGTCAATAACAAAACATGCATTGTTTTGATGGGAAAAAATTTTCAAAAATAAAAATGGTGCTGGTGATGCCTCACATAAATTTTGGATATATTTTTATGATTTATCAAAAGACGACTACACCCATTCTCTCTCTTTCTCTGTCTCCTTTCCCTCCCCTCGTGTGTGCGTGCACATACACACACACAATATTCTTTTGGTACATTTATTCCAGGAAATAAAACTCAAAGCCTAAAAGAGTTACTCTTAAGATGTCTTCTTGCATAATACTGTGAAAGGAACCCACAGGATAACAATGAAATACTTTTATGATGTACATTACTGAATTTCCAAAACTGTGTTGAGAAAACATGACATTTTCATGTTACAAATAAACTGTATATATAAGCTATGGTTGATTTTGTTTGTTTTGCTTTTTGGCAGCAGCAGCTATTCAGTGCTACTTTATTTTTTTTTTAATTTGTATTTATTTTTATTTTAAGTTCTGGAATACATGTGCTGAACCTGCAGGTTTGTTATATAGGTATACATGTGCCATGGTGGTTTGCACCACTTATCAACATGTCATCTAGGTTTTAAGCCCTGCATACATTAGGAATTTGTCCTAATGCTCTCCCTCCCCTAGCCCTCCACTCCCTAACAGGCCCCTGTGTGTGATGTTCTCCTCCCTGTGTCCATGTGTTCTCATTGTTCCAGTCCCAATCATGAGTGAGACATATGGTGTTTGGTTTTCTGTTCCTGTGTTAGTTTGTTGAGCATGATTTCCAGCTTCATCCACGTCCCTGCAAAGAACACGAGCTCTTCCTTTTTTATGGCTGCATGGTATTCTATGGTGTATATATGCCACATTTTCTTTGTCCAGTCTATCATTGATGTGCATTTGGGTTGGATCCAAGTCTTCGCTATTGCAAATGGTGCTGCAATAAATACATGTGTGCATATGTCTTTTTAGTAGAATTATTTATCATCATTTGGGTATATAACCAGTAATGGGATTGCTGGGTCAAATGATATTTCCGGTTGTAGATCCTTGAGAAATCGCCACACTGTCTTCCACAATGGTTGAACTAATTTACTCTCCCACCAACAGTGTAACAGCATTCCTATTTCTCTGCATCCTCACCAGATTCTGTTGTTTACAAATGTTTTAATGATCACATTCTAACTGGTGTGAGGTGGGATCTCATAAGTTAAGTTTTAAGACGTCACTTTGTATTATGTCTCTTTTTTAGAAGCATGTTACTTTTGCTCCCAAGTATATACAGATGGTAAATGTGACCAGCCTTCAAAAACTGATCTTTCATTTCCATCATGCTTCTTTATCAATAATGCTTCGTAAATTTGAAAGCAAAATAATCTAATTATGATTTCATAAATTTTGCAATTTTAGTACCTTTTTTTAAAATCCAGGGATTTCAAAGGACATTTGTTACACTAATTAAGCTTCAAATCACCAAGTATTCTTACTACACACATTTCACAGATGGTTAAGTCATTGCAATGAGATGTTAAAGGATTTTCACATAAAGTCTGTAATTTGGAAAAGTAGGATATAAAATTCCTGATGTGTGTTTATAGTAACCCCTAGACTTCCACATTCTGAAAAATGGTGATAGAAGCCAAAAAGAATTTTTTTCTTTTTATAAAATAATTTAAAATTTTTATTGCATAATGTCTGAGAGAGACCTTGGGGAATAAGGTTATAATCATATCTAATGATCATAAAGTAAATGCAATAAAATAACACATATTAATTTTTACTAATAAATATTTAAAGTGTTTACATGCTAAAAACTGAAAAATATTACAGAAAAAAATGACAGTATTTTATCAAACTCTTTGGTTTTAGTTGTTAGAGAACATTTGTTTTCTTATGCACTTTCAAAACTAGTAAAATGTAGTACAGTGTTTGGTTTATTAAATACCCCCCAAAGACAGGTGCAAGAGAAGCAATTTTATGAAATTTTGAAAAAGCATAATATAGTGTACACATGTAATATATTATTTCGATTAATAATTTAATAGTTTTGAAACAGAATATGAATATAAAATGTTATTGTAAGCTGGTTAGGTCAAAAGTTGTTTAGAAAAAATGCTAAATATTCTAACATAAAATGGATGAAGGGTATAATGACCAAATCGCCAAAGAAAAATAACATGGCCAATAAACATAAAACAAAGTTATATAAATTTTAAAAAATAATAAGATTATTTTCACCTATTAAGTTGATGAATTATTTATGTATCATTATGGATAGATGATATTCTATATTAAAACATGTATTTTAATGATAATATTCAGCATTTTTTAACATATGAACTTGTGAGACAAATTTAAAATATTCTTAGTGGGAATATAAATTGGTACAATGCTCTTGAGAGCAACGTTTTTTTTTTGTTTGTTTGTTTGTTTGAGATGGAGTCTCACTCTGTCACCCAGGCTGGAGTGCAGTCGTGTGATCTTAGCTCACTTCAACCTTTGTCTGCTGGGCTCAAGAGATTCTCCTGTCTCAGACTCTCAAGTACCTGGGACTGCAGGCACCTGCAATCACACCTAATTTTTGTATTTTTAGTAGATATGGGGTTTCATCATGTTGGTCAGGCTGGTCTAGAACTCTCAGCCTCAAGTGATCTGCCCACCTTGGCCTCTCAAAGTACTGGGATTACAGGTGTGGGGGTCGCCACACTCAGCCAAGAGCAACTTTTTGATATACATCAGAAAACTAGAAATATGCCTAATTTTTTAACTACCATTACCATGTCTAGAAATGCATCCTGAATAATTACAAGTTTATGTAAAGAAAAGCCCAAAATAATATTTAATGCAGATCTATTTGCCATAATAAAAATCAGAACCTAATTAAATGTCCAAAAATAATTTCTTTAGTAGTTATGGCACTTGCCCATGTTGCACTCTTATGTAAACATTTAAAATGATATAGAAGAATATTTAATGAGACATGAAAATACTCACAATGTAATATTTTAAGGTCTATTATGAAACAATATCTCTTACATGCATGAAAAGAAAGAAAAATGTGTATACCAGAATATCAACAGTAGTTCTCCCTATGTGTGACAGTCGGTCATGCTGTTTGGGTTTTTATTTATTTTCTTAATTTTCTTCAATGTTCTTGTGTTTTAAAATTTTTTAATTAGCCATGTTTATTATTTATATTTTCCATTATTTTTCAACTTTGAATTTTTCCTTATTCAAAATTAAAAAAAAAATTTTAAATAATTATAGCTTCGCAGGAAGTCAGAAATAAATGTACAGGGAGGAACCCCAAACCAATGATTCAGTCTTCCATTAGTGTTAACATCAAGTGGAATTATAGTACAATATCAATACCAAAAAGCTGGCTTTGGTTCAAGTCACAGAGGTTATTCAGATTTCACCAGCTACACATACGCTTGTGTTAAAGCAGAGGCAGTATCCGAGTATGTATAGCTCTGTGCAATTTTATCACAGACAGCTTTCTGTAACTAAAACTACAATCAAGATACATAACTGCTATTATAATTACCATAATTCTCTTTCTTGCTACCCCCTTGTAGCTGTTCAATCCTCTGCCCTCAACATCTGACAATTACTAATCAGCATCCATCTCTCTGCTTATTTCACAAGTATTCTACAAATAGGATTATATACACAGTGTATATTTTTTGATACTTGTATTTTTAATCACGTAATTTTCAGAAGTTAATTCACACTGTTGCATGTATCATTATTTCATTTCACTTTATTGCTGGGTAGTAATCAAATAGTGTGAATGTACCACACAGTGTAACCATTAACCACTGAAAGATACATAAGTAGTTTTCAATTAAGGCTATTACAAACACAGACTCTATGAAAATTTGTGTACAAATTTCTGCTTGAAAATAAGTCTACACTTCTCTGGTGTTAGTATCTGAGAGTGCAATTGCTAGATTTTAAGCCAAATAATTTTACCTAGTGATTATAGCACCTAACATTACCAAGAATAAAATATGATTTATCAAGTTTCTCCACATTCTCACTTAGCAGTTGATGTTATCCCTATTTTTTAAGCATATCCATTTTGGTAGGTATATAGTGCTATCTCATTGTGGTTTTAATTTGCAGACTTCTAATGGCTAATGATGCTGGACATATTTTCATACACTTATTTGTTATCTTAATCTCTTCTTTTGTAAAATATCTGTTCATATATTTTTCCTATCTTGTAATTAGAATTATTATTTAATGTTCAGCTTGTAGAGTTTTTTTACATTCTAGGTACAAGCCCTTTGTTGAATATGTGGTTTGCAAATATTTTGTCTCTGTTTATAATTTTTCTTTATATCTTCTTAAGAGGATGTTCAGAAAGCAATTTTTAAAAATTCTATGAAGCCCAATTTATAAAATCTTCCTTTCACATATTATGCTTTTTGTGTCTCATATAAAAACTCTCTGCCTAGTCTTAGGTCCAAAAGATTTTCTTAATTTTTTTCTAAACATTTTATAGTTTTATATCTTACATTAATTTCATAATCCTGTTAGAGTTAATATTTACATACAATGTGAGGTTTAGGTCAAAATTTGTTTCCTTTACTCATGCGTCCAATTCCATTTGCACAATTTATTGAAATGGTGACATATTTATTGAAATGGCTATTCCTCCTCCAATGAACTGCCATTGCACTTTTCTCAAAAACTTGTTAGGCATATTTGTGGGGCTATTTCTAGGCTCTCTACTCTATTCCATTTATCTATGTTTATTACATTTTAAAACATTATATAATATAAAACTTTGAAGTAGTTTGGAATGAAAGGGCTCTGCCTTTGCCAAGTATGTATTTCAGTTGTATATAGACTATTACAAGGTAGCTGTAACATAATAATTGATTTGTTCACTTACTCAGTAATTTATTCAACACAGTTTAAAAAAAAAAAACTTTAAAAATAAGGAAGACAGAGATTGCTCTACAATATAATGGTATAAAGAGATTTTTTAAAACTCTTTTCCCCAAAAAGGAACTTTAGAGACTGACAAAACTGTTCAAAGACAACCATTGTAGTGCATTGGAAACTGGACAAAGGCATACAGAGAAATATTGAATTTCAGGTAAGAACAATAATACTCTATTGCATTTTGAACTAAAGTTGCTCTCGTCACCTCTGCAGACCTGTGAACATGAGCGCTCAATCAGAGTAGGTAAAACCATGAAACTCAGTATCTTTCCTGTCTCTGTGGGAGGAGGTACACCAGATTGCAAACTGTCAATAAATGTGGTACTCTCAGTGGCAAGCAAATGGGAGGGCCACCAGTTCTGCCACCCTGAGTTTGTAGTCTGCTTAAGGTAAGCAAATGATCCATTGAACTAGGCAGGTTATAAAAGGGAATTCCAGGAAATTAGATAAGAATAGAGAGCCTGATAACTTCTCCAACTATATCAGTTTGATCAGAAACTATATATATATATATATATATATATATATATATATATATCTGGAAGAGACCAGAGCAGACTCAAACCACCCAAAAAATCCATGACCTATGGAGTACATGTGAACACACAGATTAGGGGAGAATGCTAAAATCTTCCCACATTTGAGGAACGTACAGTCTGGAAAGCTCAGAGAATCTCAGAATAAGCACAGAAAGATCCAAAATAGCCACATTATTATCAAGTTGTCCAATGTCCAGGACAAAGATAAAATTTTGAAAACAGCAAAAAAAAAAAAAAACTACTGGCACATCATATACAGGGAAAATAATAATGTTAGCAGATCTCTCATCAAAGACAGTGGAGTCTACAAAACAACGGAGTAATAAATCTAAAGTGCTGAAAGAAACCAGTATTATTACCCTCATATAAAAATTAGTGAAAGGCTCAACGATATTCCCTTGTAGGCAGATACCACATTTTCTTTATCTATTCATTCATCAATGGACATTTGAAGAAGGAAATCTTACCGCATGTGACAAAAATGAATGAATCTGGAGGACATTGTGCTAAATGAACTAAGCCAGTCACAGAAGAAAAATATCTCATGATTCAACACCTATAAGGTATCTATCATTGTCAATCTCATAGAAACAGAGAGCAGAATAGGGATTCCCAGATACTGAGGGGTGGGAGAAATGGAAAGTTGCTGTCCAGTGGGTATAAAATTTCATTTGTGCAAGATGAATGTTCTAGAAATCTGTAAAACATAGAGCTTATAATTAATAAAATTGTACATTTAAATTTTTAAGTGAGTAGATCTCATGTTAAGTGTAATTACTCCAATAAAGAATTCTTTATATTCTCATTACTTTTATAAATAAAAATTATTTTTAAAAAATAAAGAATAAAAAGAAATCTTTATATTCTCATTTTTTTAAATTAATATTGATGTTTAAATATAAGTATTGGATTTTCTTGGACCAGTTGGAGGAAACTTGGACATGTAGGAAAGAAACCATATCAGCTCAGTCACTGTTTTTATTGCTATAGTGATAGCAGTTTCTTCAATATAAGTCCCTTTTAGCCACTTGCAGCACTCCTTTGCTACCCTGTTCATTCTCATAATTGGCTAAACCACCTTCCATTAGGGGCAAGGATGTTCTCTGGGTGCTGCTTTCTGTAGGTTTTTCCACATGATGCCCACCACACAGTCACAGATATTTGCAGCAATTCTGCTAGGTTTGAATGCCCCCTGCTCCCTGCTCATTTACATCTTAAAGGGAATTTGCCAGAAATCCCCAGGTCTTTCTCACTAATGGTATAAATTGTGGAGATTCTTTTCATTGTTGTTGCTTATTATTTTTAAGTGAGCAGGTGAAGCTGTGATGCTTTGCTGTGTTGCTCCTCACGAAAACTGAAACACTGAGTACTGTTTAAAATGACAATTATAATCAAAAGAACGACAAAAAATACCACTATTTTGAAGGAAAAATGGTGTACCAAAAAACAAGGTGGGACTCACTTTTTATTTAGGGAAAAAACAGTTAATGTCTAAAATTAAAATTTATTTAGCAACATGGAAGCAAGCACCAGAAGAGATGAAAACTCAAATTGATAGCAGTTATTTGCATGTGGGAAACAAGTATTGTGGTGGGGAGTGGTATAATAGAGCTTTCAAACTTTCTTCATCAGCTAAAGATTAACATAATAAAAAATCAATTATATTTTTATCAACATTAAATCTAACAATGAAAGTTTTCAAATCATAATAGAATAAGAAAGAATAATATACTTAGGAGTAAACTGAATAAAAGAATAAACAATTTGTATAAATGGGGCCTACAAAATTTTACTGAGAAAAATTAAAGACATAAACAGATCCTTTATGTTCATAAATTGAAAGTTTCAGTGGAGTTAAAGTAGCTTTCCTTCCAAAACTTGTCAAATTCATAGACATTTTTTTTTTTTTTTGAGACAGAGTCTTGCTGTGTCTCCAGGCACTAGGCTGGAGTACAGTGGCATGATCTCGGCTCACTGCAACCTCCGCCTCCCGGGTTGAAACAATTCTCCTGCCTCAGCCTCCCAAGTAGCTGGGACTACAGGCGTGTGCCACCACACCCAGATAATTTTTGTATTTTTTAGTAGACACAGGGTTTTACCCTGTTGGCCAGGATGATCTCAATCTCTTGACCTTGTGATCCACCTGCCTCAGCCTCCCAAAGTGCTGGGATTGTAGGCGTGAGTCACCAAACTCGGTGAGCTGACTTAAAAAGATATGGAAAAATGATTCTGAAAAAGAACAAAGCTAGAGGTCTTTGATTTCAGAACTTATTGTAAAACTACACTGATGAAGACAATATGATAGTAGAATAAGGACAGGCTTACATGTAAATGAAAAATAAATGAGAATTCAGAAATAAACCCTTATATATTTCTGGTCAATTGATTTTTAACACAGATGCCAAGACATTCAATAGGTAATGGAGGGTTCTTTTGCTAAATGGTTCTGAGATAATTGAATAGCCAACTTTAAAAACAGTAACAACAACAAAAATCTTCACACCCCTTTCTGAGATTATACATGAAAATTAGAATGAAATACATTTTAGGCATAAATGTAAGAACTCATATTTTCGAACTTCTGGACAAAAACATAGGTAAAGATAGTCCATAGGCAGGGAGAATATGTTTGTAAATAACATATCATGAATAACATATTCAAAATATTTAAAGAACACTTACAACTTAATAAGACAAACAACTTCCACAAGAAAATGGACAGAAGGTTTGAGAAGGCATTTCACCATAGGTATACAAGTAGCTGATGTATGTGAATGAAAAGGTGTTTCATATCATTCCTTAGTAAACAATGTACATTAAACTACAATGTAATAATGCTACATGCATGATAGAAGATTTATAGCAAAGAAGGCAATAGCAAGTACGAGTACTGGCTAGGATGTAAAGACATTGGAACCTTCATATATTGTTGGCAGAGATGTAAAATTGCATAGTCATTGTGACAAACGTTTTATTAGTTTTTTAAAGCAGGGTTTCCCAACCCACAGACCATGAAGTAGTACTAGTATTTGGCTTGTTAGGAACCTGACTGCACAGCAGGAGGTGAGCAGTTAGCAAGATAGTATTATTACCTGAGCTCCACCACCTGTCAGGTCAGTGGTGACGCTGGATTCTCAGGGGAGTGGGAACTCTATTGTGAACTGTGCATGTGAGAGATCTAGGCTGCATGCTCCTTATGAGAATCTAATGCCTGATGATCTGAGGTGAAACAGCTTCATACAAAAACCATCCCCCAACTGTCCCTGCTCCATCAAATTTTGTGGAAGACAAATTTCGATGGGAAATTGTCTTCCACAAAACCAGTCCCTAGTGCCAAAACTTTGGGGACTGCAGCCTTAAAGTTAAACATAAATCTGTTCTAAACCCAGCAATTCTACTCCAAGTATTTTACCCAAGAGAAATAAAAACATATGTCCACACCTCAACTTGTAAATAAATATTCTTAGTAACATAATTCATGTCAGCCCAAATCTGGAAACAATCAAAATATTCATCAGTTGTTGATTTAATAAGCAAAATGTTGTATACTATATAATGAAATACTGTTCAGCAATAAAAAAGATGAAATAGTGAACTCAAATAATGAACCTCAAAAACATACTAGATTCAAAATATTTTGTATTGTATGATTTAAATTATAGAAATATACAAAAAGACAGAATATATATGCAGACTGAAAATCAGACCAAGGATGCCTAATTAATTTAAAATGAATAATAGAAATTAATTTCAAATGGCATCAACATAATTTTTAGAGTGATGGAATTATTGAAAAATTGGATTGCAGTGATGGTGGCAAAATTTCACTAAAATTATTAAATTGGAAATGACACTGGCAGAATTTTATGAGGTATATTATATCTCAATAAGCATAAATAATTTGTAAAAAGTGGTTATGTGATTATTTTATGTCAGACATTATTGGAAGAAATGGAGCACTAAAGTGGTTGAATATAAAGCTAAAGAGGAAGGCAAAAGACAAATTTTTAATGTCAGGTGCTATGCATTGACTGATTTTGTACCCCAAAAATTCATATATGTAATCCTAATCTCCAGTGTTATAGGATTGGGCAGTGGGACTCTGGGGTGTAATTAGGTCATTAAAATGGAGCCCTCATGAATGAGATTAGTGCCCCTTTAAGAGGACAGAGGAGAGAGATGATCTCTCTCAAGGCCATGTGAGGATACATCAAGAAGGCAGCCATTCTGTAAGTAAGAGATAGGGATTCAACATACACCAGGTCTGCTGGCACCTTGATCTTGTGCTTCTCAGCCTACAAAACTGTGAGAAATAAATTTTTGTTGTTTTAACCACCTAGTAAAATTTGCTTTATGCCCCAGATATGATTCTTTTATTTGTAAACATTCTAAGTGCACTTGAAAATGTGAAAATGCATTCACAGACTTCAGGTCTGTATTCTATATCTGTCAAGAAGCTTAATTTAGTTAGTCAAAATGATTCTTACTTAAAAAATGTTTACAAAAAAGTAAAACAAACCAAAAATCTATGATTCTCCCATTATACTTAAACTTTAGCTATTCCAACTGCCTAGAATGCCTTCCTCTACTAATATTTATCAAAATTCTCCTAGTCTTTTCTAACTCAATTTTTCATCCCTTCTAGAGGGCTTTTTGTTTCCTCAGTTGGAATACTCTTTTTATTTTCTAAAATCTGTAGCACTTTATTTATATCTTTATCAAATATTGTAGATATTTATGTGTCTATTATTCACTTATGAGATTACAGCTTCCTGAAGTTCTGGAATTGGAAGAATTGATGTTTAATTCCCAGAAATTTATTTATCCTTGCCTTGAGTATGCCTCAAAAAATATTTTTATGGTTGAATGAATATAATACAAAAGACTAAGGTCTAAGATGGAGATCAATAATTCTACTTACATGTTTTAGCCCATTTTTATAGTGTAGCCTCTTTCTTTTTTTTTTAATAAAATAATTTTTTTTGGGGGGGAGAGTGAACGCAGTCCCCCACTACCACAAATCACACAGTCAATTTTCACACATTTGGGGAAATCACAGAGGTCAGCACATCCTGAGTGCAATGGATAAGCCTCACCCTGGAAAAACCACCTTCATGATAATGGTATATCCCCTGTCAGGTATAGTGTAGTCTTCTTATTCCCTTTTCTCATCTTGATAAAATATTAACTTTATTACTTAAAAACTGGTTCTAACTTATTGAATTCCTTTTTTGCCTTAATTAAATCACAGTTGTGTAACTCAACTATGTATATGTGTGTATTTGAGTTGAACTGCCAGTAAAATAAACTAGAGAACATTAAACAGGTCACATGTAGGGATCCATGAGCCCCTCATGTTGGGTGCCAGAATGTAGGGAATCATGAGCCCCACGTTGGGCACCAGAATGTAGGGAACCAGCCCCATATCACCTGTGGGTACCCAGTGTTTGGTGGCAACAAAGGAATGAGAAAAAGACAGATTAAAAGAGATAGTGGGACCAGGGGGTCATCACTCATTACTTTGGAGGAGACAGTGAAGGCCCCAAATTCTGATCATCCACACTATTTATTGGTTACAATCACTTTGATCTACAGGGTAGGGGTGGAGTGATGGTGGGGAGAGGGTGATGGTGGAGTGAATCAGTGAGCCAGAACTGAATCAGTGAGATGGAACTGGTGTATCATTCTAAAGATTGATATCAGTGGCAGTTTGGGAGTTTCACAGAACAAGAACATGTGGTTATCTTTAGTTTATTATCTATGTACAGCTGATGGAATGCAGGCCTTACAAGGAGCCTACAAGTTTGGCTACATCATAGTGCTACAAAAGGGTTTACGTCCTTGAACACGATGTTTATGGTACCAGAGCCTAGGTCACCCTGCACTGGAACATGAGGCGTGGAGAGGCCTTCCTCCTCAGAGGCCTCCTGCGGCCTTCCGCAGTTTGTTGTTCCTTGTTTATATGTTACTCATAACCAATTTATGTAGGCACTCTGTAAGTCTTTTCTCCTTTGCAGCTTTCCTGACAGTCACACAGCTTTGTAAAAAGTCATATGTAAAGCTCTAAATGTTACAGCATTTTGTTAATGAATTTAATGACCTAATGAGAAAAGAAAATGGAACAAATGAATATATTGCCATGATGAAGTCTGTAAATGCAATGGAGATCAGTAGAGCAGAGGGACAGGACCTATTTATATAATTACAGGGGCTCACATACACCTTAATTTTTAATCTAAGAAAATCTTTTAGGTAGAAAAGCCCTGCTATCCATAGTCAGATGAAACCCATGCTTGAAAAAGAGAATCTATTAGTTAAAATGCTAACATTAAAATCTGCCCTTTTCAAATTTTTTGAATCATTAGGAAATACTAAAGGAAAACGGTTCTGCATGAAAGTAAAGTGCACATTAACTCAATAATTCATTTTATAATTAACTTATTGAAGTGGTTTAGAACATTTAAGTCCTCAATTTTTTCCATTATGCTTTCATATTCCCTAGAATTTGAATAGGTAAGCTGAGATTTTGAATTCCACACAACCTTTTGGCTGGAAATGTCATAAAGGGTGTTTAAGATCCCAATTATGCCAAGGAACCTTAATAATACTACAAACTGAATATTTAGTCATTAATTCTGTGACATCAAAGTACAACCTAGTGTAATTTTTATCTGTGGAAAGTGTACAAGAGCAGACAAAGCTGTAGCCAACCCATATTTAACATCATCTCACCAAAGCTCAACTCCATTTCAGTGGAACAAAGAAAATTTTCAGTCAAGGTTGAGATGTTAAAATTTCACCATTCCAAGCCAGATAATCCAAATACGAAAACTTATAAAGTGTAGTTGACCATACAAAACATAACAATGAGAAAAGAGCTCAAGAAACAAATGGAATCTTTGAACAAACTGTTATTCCAGGAAACATGGAAACAAATGAATACAAATAAGCACCACTGCTCTGAAAGGACCTGAATCAAAAAGCAGACTTGAGGGAAATGTCGTATAATTTAAACCACTAAACCAATTGTTGAAGAGTGAAAATAAAACTTGTGTGTGTGTGTGTAAGATCATACATTAATATGTGCAAATCAAAATTGGCCCATTTTGCTATCGAGCTTGCAATTTTCATTTTATCTTCAAAGTGTAGAACCATAGATACTATGTGTAATGGCCAACGTTGGACAATATGTTTTATTTATTTATTCAAACAGAAAATGCTTAAATTCATTTAGTACTTTCTGTTTCTCTGATCCTGACCTTGTTATTGTAACTAGATATAAGGAAATTTAAAATGCACCTGCTGTCTTTTGGTAATGCAAAAAACAGGCATGTTTAACAGAGAATTATAAAACTCTACTGTGCGGGAGAGAGATCCAAGATGGCTGATCACTAGCAGCTCAGGATTGTAGCTCCCACTGAAAGAGCAGAGAACGAGAGGACGTCACACTTTCAGATCAATTTTTGTTGCTCATGCACCAGGAGATTCCCAGCGGAGGAGCCCTACGTGTGGCCAGCGAGACTCTTGAGGCCGGTGAGGCGGTTTTGCCGCTGCCTTGGAGCGGCAGTTCTTGGTGCAGAGTCAGAAAAGCACCATCAATCTTAAAGCTGCTGTTTTGGCTGGCACAGTGGGTTGCTCAGATTCTAGCGCCGGGAATCAACAAGTTGGATGTCCGTTCAGAAACCCAACTATAAAGACGGTAATTAAAAAGACCACAGATGGATAAATCTATAAAGAAGGGAAGAAAACAGCCTAAAAAGGCTGAGAATACCC
>NW_016107958.1:158375-164232 GCF_001604975.1 Cebus imitator | reverse complement strand
AAAAATAAAATCTTTTGTGAACAAGCAAGCACTCAGAGATTTCATCACCACCAGGCCTGCTTTACAAGAGCTTCTGAAAGAACCATTACAAATAGAAAGGAACAACCAGTATCAGCCTTACTAAAAAATGCCAAAAAATAAAGAACATCAGCATAATTAAGAAATTGCATCAATTAATGGGCAAAACAGCCAGCCAACATTAAATGACAGCATCAAACTCATATATATTGTTATTAATTCTAAATTTAAATAGACTAAATCCCCCAATCCAAAGACACAGACAGGCAAAAAAAGCCAAGACCCATTGGTATGCTACATCCAGATCCATCTTACATGCAAGGATACACAAAGACTCAAAACAAAGGGATGGAGAAAAATTTACCAACCAAATGGAGAGCAAAAATAAATAAATAGAAAGCAGGAGTTGAAATTTTTGCTGATAAAATAGACTTCAAAGCAACAAAGATCAAAAGAAGCAAAGAAGGATATTACATACAGATAAAAGGATCAATGTAACAAGAAGAGCTAAAGATCCTAAATATCTATGCACCCAATACAGAAATACCCAGATATATAAGACTTATAAAGAGACTTGGACTCCCACACAACAATAGTGGGAGACTTACAGATCAGTGAGACAGAAAGTTAACATTGATATTCAGGACTTGAACTCAGATCCGGAACAAGTAGACTTAATTAACATTCATAGAACTCTCCATTTTAAATACACAAAATATACACTCTTATCAGTACTACATCACACGTTTTTACAGGTTTAAATGAAATATTGGTTGGCTGCTTGTTAATTATTTTCTTCCCTCTTTTTTTTATGTCTCTATTATTAAACATAATTACAGGCATACCCATTTTTAGACTGCATTTTGGCCCGGGCAATAATGCAACACCCCTGTTCTCTCTCCCTCTTCCTCTTCCTCTTTCTTCCTTTCCTTTATTCTTTTTTTTTTCTTTTTCTTTTTTTTATTCTTTTCATTTCTTTCTCTTTCTTCCTCTTAAAAAAAAAAACAACTCTACTGTGCATAATTTATATTTTAAAAAATAGTTCTGAATCTATATGCTTATCTCTGTGTAAAATTCTTTTGTTAAGTTACACACACATACTGATGTTGAGCTTTGAGTTTTTAAGTATAAAATCTACAGGAAACATTTATACAGGAGTAATCATTATATTTTTTTCAACATACTTGTCTCCTAACTACTATTGACATTCTCTTATCAACATTTACACAGTACCACATGGAACACTGTATAAGCAATACCACATGAAAAATGTACTTCATAATCAAGTGCTATGAAAATATTTTCTTAATGATTATATTCCTCTTTTATACTGTGTCTGAGGGAAACTCTCAGTTCCATTAGAGACTTAATCATTAAAAATACCATGACCCTGGACTTTTCTCACTGAACTTTTTGTCCACATTCATGTTATTTTCTCCATATCAGTGATTTTTAACTTTTCTTTAGGATCGCTTCCTGCATCTGTTAAAATTCAGTCAATTATTTTGTGAAAGAAGATAGGCTATTATTTAGGAAATAACTGTAATAAGGTGTAAGTGCAGTAATTGAGATGTGAAGAGGGTGCTATGATAGCCTAGGGTTCACAGTAACTCCCTCTGCCCTTGCAGATCAGAAGATACTAGGAAGGCTGGAATGTATTTAGGGAGTAAGTGATTGGGAAAAAGCCTTGGGAAATGGGCAAAAATTCTCAGAAACAAATGTGAATGTGAAGAATACTGCATTAAAATAACAACCTGCCTTCAGATAGAAGACAGAAGTTAAAAGATGACTTGGTAAGAATACATATGAAAAGGCACTTATGATGGAAGAATGCAGCCACTTAACTAAATAGTTTGAGGACCCAGGTCTAAAAAATGAAAAATACAAACAATATCATTAATTTTAATAAGTAAAGATTATATTTAATTTATTAAAAGTTTATTTTTGATATAACACTATTAGTTATAATGAAGTTTTACTTATTGTTCACCAACCCAAAAGACATTTTCCACCTGTATTTTTGTCCTGCATTATTCCTATATTAATCAGAGTTCTCTTAGAGGGACAGAACTAATAGGAAAGAGCAAGGTGGGGGGAGAGAGAGAGAAGGGAGAGTTTATTAAGTATTAACTTATAGAATCACAAGGTCCCACAATAGGCCATCTGCAAGCCGAGGAGCAAAGAGAGCCAGTCCAAGTCCCAAAACGGAAGAGCTTGGAGTCTGATGTTCGAAGGCAGAAAGCAACCAGCACAGGAGAAAGATATAGGTTAGAAGGCTAGGCCTGTCTCCCTTTTTCACGTTTTTCTGCCTGCTGTATATTCGCTGGAGGGTGATTAGATTGTGCCCACTAGGTTAAGGGTGGATCTGCCTTCCCGAGCCCATTTATTAAATGTGAACCTCTTTCGGCAACACCCTCACAGGCATAACAAAGATTAATACTTTGTATTCCTCAACCCAATCAAGTTGACACTCAGTATTAACCATCACAACACCATTACAGAAACCCCTTCGTCTAAGACAACCAAAGCTTATAATAGTTATTATCCAATTAAAACTTTAAATGATATAATACAGCTATAATTGTCATTACTAATTGACAAATGAATTGTTTCTCTAAAAATACAAAATCAGTTCTTAATAAATATTTCGTTTTTCATTCTTTTCTTATATATACAATTTTTTGGATAAATCAAATTTATCAATGAAACAAATGTGCCTTCTGCACTGTTAATATGAAATTTTAACAAAATTTCTTTAAAAATACTAGTTTTATTGCAGAATTTTAAGTAACTATATATCTGATATTGCAATTATTTCCCTACCAGCCAGCTGACTTTGTTATCTAACTACTAGATTAATAAAAAAATATACAATTTATTTTTTGTTTTGGCCTTAAGACACATTTTATTTTATAAATATTTGTTGTGATGCTGCTGCTTTAAAATATTTTACACTCTTTATTTTTGAAACTATAAGTTGGAGGCTAAGAGGCAAGTTTAAATGCTGAGGAACTAGTTTCAGATAAGACAATCTATAATCATCACATTATTATATTTACCTAATAGTCTAACTTTATAATGGCTGAGCCAAAACTTAAGTATCAAGAAAATTAAAAAAAATATATTTGCTGCCATATCATCCCATCCAGTACCCTGACATTTCTGAATGGTGGGGCCACTGGATATTCCCCATCTAAAAGCTAAGCATGTCTCAGTCCTCAGGTGACTGCTACAGTGTTTTCCAGGTGGCTCATGTTTAAATATATTTGAGAAATACTAACTATTTTTAATCATTTAATATTGGCAACATGCCAATCTATTAGAATCTCTAAATACTGTTTAGCTTAATTTTACACAGGAATTGCTACACTTAAATGACCATATCACTTGGTTTACCCCAGAACACATATTAACATCTAAAGCACAATCTGGGAAACACTGTCCTAAAATCTTTTAAGTGTTTAATCTGATTGATAAAAGGGACTGTTCTCACTCTTTTGCCCTCTCTAATTCTACTCACTGACATTTCATTAAGTGAAAACTACTCTAAGGTATCTTCCTTTACTCCCAGCTTTACTTTTCTCTTTGCAAGACATACCGATAGTTTATAGTGTTTAAATAGGAAACTGTCTTTTTTCATTGTCATTTTTTTCACACTAATATTCTTTTCTCCATATCAGTGATTTTTAACTTTCCTTTAGGATTTCTTCCTGCATCTGTTAAAATTTGGTCAACTATTTTGTGATAGAAGATAGGCTATCACACACACACACACACACACGAACACACACACGAACACACACACGAACACACACATACACACACACACACACACACACACACACACACACACACACACACTTATTTAGCCAGAAAAAGGAAAAGGAAAATAAAGAGGTGGAGAGGATTATAGCAGATAAGGAGGAATGAGAAAGGGAAAAGGAGAGAGAGGGAGGGAATAGAAGAAAGAAAAGAAAAGGGAGAAGGGACAGTTTGAAAGTCTTCACACATACACACTGTGGAAAATGGAGAAAAATAACAACCCAACTTTAAGAGACATTCAATCTATATAAGGAGACATAAAGATAAGTGCTATATATAATAGATGAGAACAGAGAACACAAAAAGGCAAAACCAGAGGAAAGACTGATGGTTTTTCACATGAAAAGGAGAAAAGGAAAATATTAGAGAAGGATGTAGAATGATCTCAGATGTTAAGTCAATGAACAGATGCTATTGCACTTCAACAGTTTGACCCTTATAAAGTCACTAAATATCTGAGTAAGAGCAGTTCCAGTAACAAAATTCCAGCAATTCAAATCCAGAAATATATTGAAATAATTATATACCATAATAAAGTATAACTTAGCTCAGGAATACAAGGTTAGTTTAACATCCAAATGTCAATAAATGGAATACACTATAGTAATAAAATAAAGGACAAAAACATCTATCAAAATGAATAAAAAGCATTTGACAAATTCAATACTCATTTATTATTAAAAAAAAAAAAACTAGGAATAGAAAGTAACTTCCTCAATCTTACAAAGGATATCAATGAAAAATCCAAATCTAACTTCATACTTACTGGTAAAAACCAGAATGCTTTCTCCTTAAAATTAGGAGCAAGAAAATGATGTCTCCTTTTGCTGCTTCTATTAAACATTTACTTTAAGTTCTAGTCAAAGCAATTGCCAGAGAAATTAAAGATTGATAATGAAGCAGTAAAATGATCTCTCTTGTTAAAGTACATGACCTTGCATATAGAAAATCCTAAGGAATGCACAGAAAAACTGTAACTAATAAACAAATTCAGCAAGATTATGGGATGCAAAGACAATGTTTCAGATATACTAGTATCTTGAATACATAAAAGGCTCCCAAAACTCAATAGTAAAAAAAAAAAAAATTCAGTTACAAAATGGACAAAAGACAAAGTTCACTGAAGAGTATAGATAGATGGAAAAAGGCACAAGAAGAGATATTCAACATCATTAGCCATCATCAAAATGCAAATTAAAGCTATACTGAGATATCACCTCACACCTGTTTGATTATATTTAAAAAGACAGATAATAATATGCTTTAAAGAGGATCTAAAGAAACTGAAACCCTCATACACTTCTAGTAGCAGTGTAAAATAGTAAAATTGCTTGTAAAATAATTAAACAGTTTATTGAAACATAGAGTTACCATATGACACAGCAATTGTAGTTCAACATAAATACTCTAGATAAATGAAAACTTATGTTCACATAGAAACATGTATGTGAATGTTCATAGCAAGATTGTTATAATAGCCCAGAGTGAAAAGAATCCCCAAATCTATCAAACAATGACAGAATGAACAAAATGTGTTATATCCATACAACGAAATGTTATTTGGCTTGCCATACATAAAAATGAATGAAGTCCTGATATATGCAACAAATGGATGAACTCTGAAAACTTTACTCTAAGTGGAAAAAGCTAGTCACGAAAAATCACATAATTTATTTTATATGAAACACCCAGAATAGAAAAATCTATAAGTGATATAAAGGAGATTATAGCACATGTGGTGGCTCACTCCTGTAAACCCAGCACTTGGAGAAGCTGGCATGATTGGGTCACTTGAGATCAGGAGTTGGAGACTAGCCTGGCCAACATTGTGAAACCCAATATCTACCAAAAATTAAAAAAAATCAGCAGGGTAGGGGGGCCCTCACCTGTAGTCCCTGTAGTCCTTTCTACTCAGTGAGGCTGAGGCAGGATACTTACTTGAACCATGGAGGTGGAGGTTACAGCCTGGGTGACAGAGTAAAACTTCTCTGTCTCAAAAAAAAAAAAAAAAAGAGTT
>NW_016107958.1:135400-158354 GCF_001604975.1 Cebus imitator | reverse complement strand
AAAAAAAAAAAAAAAAAGGAAAAAAGATAGATTACTGGTTTCCTAGAGCTGAGAGGCAGGGAGTTGGTTGTGGGGAAACAGAGAATGCCCACTAATAAGTAGGTTTCTTTTGGAGGTTATGAAAATGTTCTAAAATTAGAGAGTAGTGATGGTTGAATAACTCTGTGAAGACACTAAAAACCATTGACTGGTACACTCTGAATGGACGCATTGTTTGGTATATAAATTATATCTCAATAAATCTGTTAAAAAATAACAACAGTTCAGGTAGATTAAAATAGGCTATGATATGCATGACAAAAGATGTGAGGATTCTACTTAAGACATGGCTCTCTCCTCTAGTCACTGAAAATTTACTACACATTTTTCTCTTCTTCAAATTCTGCACATCCCTATCAAGTGATGATGGCAGTGGTTATGGTAACTCTGTAGGATAAACAGTCTAACACAATGCTCCTTTGTGGGTTTGTGGTATTGGCTACTTTGAAAGTCTACCAATTTCTGACAGATGAGTACTTGCAAATTTTAATTTGAAAATATCTTCAATAATAACTCACCTTTTCCCAAGTTTAATGTATTTGAGCCTTAATGAAATTATAGACATACAGTGCAGCTATTTTACATTTGAAAAACTGGCAGGTGGTCTTCCTGATTTTCAATTGTATACTTACTATCTGTTCAAAGTGCAGAAGCTCATTCATTCTATTCAGGAATTCACATGTTCTATCTCCATTTGAGACACTACTAATAAATTATGAATTTAACAAGTTTCTGTGAGCCAAATTGTCTTCTTTAACTTATTTTCAGGGTATCTCTGGGAATACATTTCCATAAGAAATTTTTTATAATCAGTAACTATAAAATTCTAACTCATATTGGAAACAGTATTCTCGAAAATGATTCCATTACTGTTCCCCATGGGTCAAGGCATTTTGTGAAGGGGCTGGGTTTCTGCTGGACTTCTCAGTAGGCCAATATACATTAAGATTCCTCAAAATGAGGATAAAGTGTGTGTCACAGTTTTAAGGCACATAAGATTTAGAGTTAGAAAGATCCATGTCAAATTCTAGTCCTTTAACTCACTAATTGTGACAGCTTATAATTAAGACTTAGATACTTCGTCTGTTAAATTGGGAAAATAATGATACCTAAGGCATAGGAATTGTGAGAATGAAATACAACAATACATTTGTCCGCTCAGGCTGCCATAATAAAATACCATAGTCTGGATGGTTCAAACAACAGAAATTTACTTTTTCACAGCTCTCTAGACTAGAAGTCCAAAATCAAATGCTGGCAGGATTGGTGTCTGCTGAGGGTACTCTCCAGCGTTGCAGAGCCCTGCCTTTTTGCCATGTGCTTTTCTCACCTCTTCTTTGTAAGTGTGCAGAGAGTGAGGGAGTGAGCTGTTTGCTGGATCTTCTTATAGGGACACTAACCCTATCATATCATGGCTTCATACCTGTGACCTCATTTAACCTTAAATACTACTTCCTTATAGGCCCCCTCTTGAAATACATCCACATTGAGAATTAGGGCTTCAACATATAAATTTTGAGGAGACACAAACATTCAGTTCATAATAAATAATATTTAGAATGTACTCACAGTTCCTGGCACATAAGTCCCAAATAAAGAGCAGCTTTTAAAATCATCATTATTGTTATCATCACAATTTTCATTATTACTCTCAATAATGCTATTCGTCCAGGAAAGCATATATATACACAAATCCTATCCTACAAAAGAAATTAATAGGTCGCAAGTTTGATGGCTCTGGAGTTAGGCAGACCTGCATTCCAGTCCTAGCTGCACCATTGACTATCTGCGTAACGAACATGCTGAGCCTCAAATTCTTCATCTATAATAATGAGGATAATGACTGCCCTCATTCATAGGGATATTAAGAGGACTAAATGAAATAGGTTATGTAAGTGCTGAGAGAAACACCTGACAAACAGTGCTCCATGATGATAGCTTTTACTATCACAGATACAACTTTGGTAGATTTCTACACTGAGTCTTTATAGGCTGGGGTGGTAAGGACTACTAGCTTTCAAAAAACGGCCATTTTCTTTCCTGGTAAAGTTATCTTCTTGCCTCTCAGCACACTGTCTGTTGGAATATGTGTAGTTCTCACATGGCTTTTTCTTACCTATGCTGAAAGTTTTCACATTTCCTCTGGCAAACATAAGCCTGTCAGAAAGTCTAACAAATGAATCTAGCACATATAGATCTGTCCAACAAGATATGTCAACAGGATTATACCCATCAGATTAAATGTACCAACAAATATTTAAAATACTTTGCCTGATGTCCAGGTTTTCCTGATGCTGATCTCTAGCCTCAGTCCTACTGATCTGTAAAGTAGATGACCATCTGCAATTCCCCCTACTAACAGGTAGACTCTTGTAATCATCTTATCTAGACTGCACATCATCAGTTTCCAATACATTATTTTAGATAAACATAGCCTAAGTATTATGCTTTCTTAGTATAATGAGTATACTCATTATACTTCAGTTTGAGTACAAAGAATTCCTATATCTGCTAATAGCCCCTGGCCCCTACATACACACACACACACACACACACACACACACACACCTTTCTACCACCAAGGAAAGAAGTCATAGCTCCAACTATAACCAGGTTTGTCAGTCCTTTATCTTTGGAAAATATATTCAGATTTATGTTTTACAAAATAATTCTATTTCTGCTTGATTGTTCCATTGTTTACATCAATGATACACCTCACCCCCTGCAAAAACACTGCATCTATTAGTTTCACAGGACGTGGAATACACAATTCCTTTCAGTACTTAATAAACTTTGTGAATATTAGGTGCAGAGTTTGTGCTTTCATTATTCACTTTCTTTTCTTCTTGATATTCTGGACCTATTCAAATGTGGTTCAAAATCTGAAAAACAGTGTAACTCTTTCCGTAAGAACTTACAACTGTGGTATTTATTAATATTCAAAGGCATGATGTTTCTTTTCTTTTTTTTTTCCTTTTCTGGGATATTTTACAGAGTGTTAATTCTTCATAAGGGGCCTATTAAGTTTTTCATGTTGTGAACTGCTAAGATTCTCAGCATCTTAAAAAGACACAGCAATCTGGGAATAAATAGACATTTAAAGGGAAGAATGCTTATTACACTACCATGTGGCCACTGGGTACTCATTAAATATTAGTTGATGTTCAACAAATTGAGTGGAATGTAGTTAATTTCTGTATAAGGACACTGCAAAGTAGAACTTCGGTTATGCCTGAAACCAAAAGAGAAGGTTTAGAAATAAAGAATAAAGGCCTCATAAAAGTTAAATTGGTATTCTGGTTGTCATTAAATGCCACAGAGTATCGCTGTGATTGTGACACAATACCACTCAAAATATTATATATAGACACTGGGTATTTTGACAAATATAGGGCCTGTCCAAAGTTGAAAAGGCTTTTTCATAATATTCTGATCACTTTAATATTGTAATTGATTTGAGATAGGAGTAAGATGGTTAAAAGAACTGATCTATAAATAATCTGTAAAATTATATGTTAGTAAATTTTTATTCTAGTTGAGCATTAGCTACAGATGGACAGTGAAAGTGAGTTGTTTCTGTAAGGATTTGTTTATGCCAGAGACTGGTCACTGAAACTAATTAACCATTGAGCCAGTGCTCATGCCCTCATTTTTCCACAAAAATATAACTATAATATGTACTGATTATATATAAAATTATAAGTATTATAGTCTAATATAATGTATCCTCCTGGAGTACAAGGAACTTTCTGACATCTGTTATTCCCTGTTTATATTCACAAAGAGAAAAAGGCCTGTAAATGACTTCAAGTACTAGGCTTCTCTGTCTCCTTTAGGAGAGGCAGTCTACAGGTTTGAAAATGTTGCCTTTTGTCTTTATGATGAATGGGTATTCCCTCACTGTTGGGTACAAGCTTCTATATATGCTCCTTAAATCAAATTTGTTAGATGTGTTGTTCAAATCTTCTATACCTTTGCTAATGTATAACATGTTTAGAGGAGATAGCGCTGTTGGTGATAACCTTGAAATTTATTCCCCACCTTTGATCTACTATAGGTTTCTGCCCAACTTCCAAGACTCATTGTCTAGATATTCTACCAATTTTGCTGTTTCTTGCATCTGAAACAAGAACCCTATGCAATCAAGAAAATTGTTTCAGATGCCAAAAACAGCCTTTGAAACCAAGACTACATTGTAGACAGGAGATGTGGAGTAAAATAGAATAAACGCAAGCTTGTCTGCTGTCACTGCTATGGACAATGAAAATCCCATTTTCATTAATGGATGGACAGCTGGGTGCACAAGACAGTTATGAAATAGAAAATTAAAGTATTCCCTATGATAACCATGATTAAAGAGCAGATTGAAAGCAAGTTTGAAGGAGGGGTCCTTGCTTTTGCAATAATAGACTTGTATAACGGGTAAAAATAATGCAAGGAATATAGGATAAAGTGGCTGGCTCTAAGGGCACTGAACAATTTAAAGAAAAAAATGTCAGGGTCAAATCCGTAAAATTTAGATAGGAATACAAGACAGTTGATTAGAAGCAGCTGCTCTCACAGAGAGTAATGAAAAGGTGTGAGGGAATATCTAGATTCCCTGAGATATCTAGATTCTTGCATTGAGATTGACTGGACAAACAGCTTGACCCATAGATAAACAAGAAAACTAGGGTCGGGGACTGGGGGACTGCTCACTCAAAAGTGGCATGGAGTCAAAGAAACACCCACCCCCAGTCAAGGAGTCAAGGGAAGTGATGAGTAATTGTGCAACCCCACCAGGGAAACCATGCTTCTACAGATCTTTGCAACCTGTGGATCAGGAGATCGCCTCATGAGCCCACACCACCAGGGCCTTATGTCTGATACACACTGCCCTGTGGAGTCTTGGCAGAGTAGTTGCTCAGGCACACATAGAGACCCAGGAGTTTTATATATTCTGGCCTCAGGATTCCTGGGTAAGGTGGGAAATTCATTTGTACCTATCCTTAGGAAGGGGACTGAATCCAGGGAGCCAGGCAGCATCTTCCTGCAGGTCCCACTTCCACGATACCTCACAAGTTAAAACCCACTGGCTTGGAATCCCAGCCAGTCAATGGCAATGGGTTGAGTCTGCCTGGGATGGGTCCAATTTCCTTTGGCAGCTGCCATCTCTGCTATTCCATCTACTCAGCTGCTCCAGCCTTCCCGCTGTGGAGAATACAGATGGTCAGGATGAAGAAAGATTCATCACAACACAGCACAGCTGCCTTGCCAGATCATGACCAGACTGCTTCCCTGCAGGGGTTTCAGCCAGTACAGCTAGGGTCCTACAGACAGAGCTTTGATCTCTCACTGGAACACAGCTCCTGAGGGAAAGGGTGGCCACCAATTTTCGGTATGGTTGACTCAACCATTCCAGCCTGCTGGCATTGGAGAATACAGCGATCAGGACAAGGAAGGATCTCCCAAAAAGCAGCCAGGCTACTTCTCTGGGTGGGTCCCTGATTCCATTCCTCCTGACTGGGTGAGACCTCCCAATGGTGGTCTCTAGTCGCCTCCTACAGGTATGTATGGAACAGCAACAGGTCAATACCCACCAGGGATGAAGCTTCCAGAGGAAAAAGCTGGCTGCCATCTTTACTGTTTCATGGCCTTTACTGGTGATACCTCCAGGTACTGAGGTATCACTGGAGAAACTGACGCTACTGGACCTTAGAGCAGACCCCCAGCAAACTGCAGCAGCCATATGGTGGAGTGGCCTGACCGTCAAAAGAAAAACAAAGACACAAAAAACAAGAACAACAACAAAAACATCAACAAAGAAAAGACCCCATAAAAACCTCATGCAAAGGGCAGCAAACAGAAAGACTGAAGGCTGATAAGCCCACAGACATGAGAAAGAACTGACACAAAAACACCGAAAACTCAGAAAAGCAGAATGCTTCTCCCCCAAATGACTGCAACACATCTTCAGCAGTGACACAGAACTAGGCTGAGATGGCTGAATTGACAGAAGTAGGCTTCAGAAGGTGAGTAATAATGAACTTTGCTGCCATAAAGGAGCATGTTGTAACCCAATGCAAATATGCTAAGAATCATGATAAAACAATACAGGAGCTGATAGCCAGAATAGCCCATTCAGAGAGGAGCATAACCAACCTGATGGAACTGAAAAATACAACATGAGAACTTCACAATGCAATCACAAGTATCAACAGCAGAACAGATCAAAAAGAGGAAAGAATCTCAGAGCTTGAAGACGACCTTTCTGAAATAAGACAGGAAGGTAAGAATAGAGAAAAAAATAATAAAAATGAATGAACAAAACCTGTGAGAAACATGGGATTATGTGGGAAGACTGAACCTATGACTAACTGGGGTACCTGAAAGAGATGAGGTGAATGGAGCCAAGTTGGAAATCATATTTCAGAGTATCATCCAGGAGAACTTCCTCAACATAGCAAGACAAGCCAACATTCTAATTCAAGAAATGCAGAGGGCCCCAGTAAGATAATCCATGAGAAGATCAAGACACATAATCAATAGATTCTCCAAGGCTGAAATGAAAGAAAATATGTTAAGGACTGCCAGAAATGAAAGCCAGGTCACCTACAAAGTGAAATCCATCAGACTAATAGCAGACCTCTCAGCAGAAACCCTAGAAGCCAAAAGAGATTGGGAACTAATATTCAACATTTTTTAAAGAAAAGAATTTCCAACCCAGAAATTCATATCTGGCCAAAATAAATTTCTTAAGTGAAGGAGAAATAAGGTCATTTTTAAACAAGCAAATACTGAAGGAATTTGTCACCACCATACCTGCCTTGCAAAAGGAAAAACAGTTACAAGCCATTACCAAAACACACGGAAGTACACAGACAAGTGACACTATGTAGCAGCCACATAAACAAGTCTGCAAAATAGCCAGCTAGCATCATTATTATAGGATCAAATTCACAATACTAACTTAAAAAGTAAACGGGTGAAACACCCTAATTAAAAGGCACAGAATGGCAAGCTGGAAAAAGAGCCAAGACCCATTGGAATGCTATCTTCAAGAGACCCATCTCACATGCAAAGACTGACATAGGCTCAAAATAAATGGATGGAGGGAAATTTACCAAGCAAATAGAAAACAGAGAAAATCAGGAGCCAAAATCCTAGTTTCAGACAAAACAGACTTTAAACCAACAAAGATTTAAAAAAGACAAAGAAGGGCATTACATAATGTTAAAGGGTTCAATTCAACAAGAAGAACTAACTATCCTAAATATGTATGCACCCAATACAGGAGTACCCATTTTCATAAAGCAAGTGCTTAGAGATCTACAAAGAGACTTAGACTCCCACAAAATAATAGTGGGAGACTTTAATATCCCATTGTCAGTATGAGACAGATCATCAAGACAAAAAATTAACAAAGACTTATTCAGGACCTGAACTCAGCTCTGGATCAAGTGGACTTGACAGATATTTATAGAATTCTCTATTCAAATTCAACAGAATATACATTCTTCTCATCACCACATGGCACTCACTCTAAAATTAATGACATAATTGGAAGTAAAACGCTCCTCAAAAAACAAAACTAAAATCATAACAGCCTCTCAGACCACAGTGCAATCAAATTATAAGTCAAGATTAAGAAATTCACTCAAAAATTACAACCAAATGGAAATTGAACAACCTGCTCCTGAATGATTGATTCTTTGATAGACAATGAAATTGAGGCAGAAATCAAGAGGTTCTCTGAAACTAATGACAACAAAGAGACAATATACCAGAATCTCTGGGATACAGCTAAAGCAATGTTAAGAGGGAAATTTATAGCACTAAATACCCACATAGAAAGCTAGAAAGATCTAAAGTTAACAACATAACATCTCAATGAAAAGAATGGGGAACCAAGAGCAAACAAACACTAAAGGCAACAAGAAATAGCTAAGATCAGAGCTGAACTGAAGGAGATAGCGTGCAGAACAGTTTGATGTTGGAGGAGGCGCAAGGATGCTTAAGGAGTCCCACTGATTACCTGAGGTCAGACACACACAGGACCTGCCTAATATTGAGGCAGAATTCTCCCCTACATGAGACATCTGAATATAGAGTGACAAGAACACATACAGATATACACACACGTATATATAAACACACATATGGGCTTGGCACAGTAGCTTATGCCTGTAAGGTCAGGAGTTTGAGACCAGCCTGGCCAACATGGTGAAACCCCACCTCTATTAAAATTACAAAAAGTAGCTGGGCGTGGTACCACATGCCTGTAATCCCAACTACTTGGGAGGCTGAGGCACAAGAATAACTGGGATGCAGAGGTTGCAGTGAGCCAAGATTGTACCCCTGTACTTCAGTCTGGGAGTCAGAGTGAGACTCTGTCTCAAAACATGCGCGCACACACACACACACACACACACACACACACACACACACACACCATTGGAGAAGGGGATAGAAGCATAGAAAAGAACCCCATTATGGTGTAGAAATGCAGTGTTTGCTGAAATCTAATAAAGGAACAGAATACAGGGGAAAAAAAAAACTTTGACATTACAGGCCTCACACTAAAACAAGGTATGAACAGAATATCACATCAAAAAATAATTGAAACCTGTAGTGCAACGAAGGTAAGTCAAGCAACAATAAATTTGTATACAAATTGATTCAACCCTCCAAAATAACACCATTACAGAAGAAGACACTTTTACATTTCTGGGCATAATTATTTACTTTAGTCTCTGGTATTGTTTAAAGTCTGGCATGCAATAAGAATTATGAAATACAAAAAATATCAAGCAAATATTATGTGTTGCCAAAAGATAAAATAGTTAGTGGGGAAAAAACTAAAATGTGGCTCAGATATTGGAATTATCAGATGGGACTTTAAAATTATTAAACAGAGACATTATTTGGCTAAAATGTTAGCCAGTGTTAGGAATGGATGACATGAAGAACAGATAGAGAATTACAACAGATAGATAAAAAATATTTTCTAAAGCCCCATGTTGCTAGAAATAAAACATAATTTCAGAAATAAAGAATTTTATCAAAAACCTTATCAATGCATAGTTTCAATACAAGAAAGGATAAACTAATGAAAGTACAGTTCTACAGAAATTCACTAAACTAAAATGCAAAAAGCAAAAATAATGAAAAATTTGAATGAAACATTCAAGATCTATAGCACAAAATGTAATAATCTAACATGAATGCACATAGAGTCCTTGATGAAGGAAAGAGTGGGCAATAAGATATATTTGAATTAGTAATAGTCAATTTTTTTTAATTATTGACCAACAATAGCCCACATAACCCATAAAATCAGAGAACCCCAAACAGAATAAATGAAAAGAAAAACAAATCTAGGTACATTTTAGTCAAAGTGCCAAAAATCAAAGATTAAGAAATCTTGGAGGCAGCCAGGCAAGTAAGGAACACTGCATAGAGGTTAACAGTGATAAGAAGTATAGTTTACCTCTCATGAAAAAGATTGAAAGCCAAAAATAATAGAATGGCATGCATAGTGTTGAAAGACAGTGTATACTTGGCTGAAATATTCTTTCAATGTGAGTTTTGAATGTGAGTTTTCTTCTGGCTCTTGTTTCAGTTGTAGAAAGCTGAATAGAGCATTACTCCCACACAGATGACAACAACAAAAAACACACTGTATAATCCAAAAAGTCAGAACTTTTCTTGAACCCATCAAAGAGTTGTGACCACAGGAAGAACAACTAACCTAAAATCTAAGGAAGACAAGTACAGTCAAACAGAGACAAGACACGGTGGTTGCTTCCCTGGAACAGATGAGAGATTCAATACAAACTGCTAATAAAAATTCAGGTAAATGTTTAACAAAGGCTGCCAAAGGTTGAGTCTGGGCTAGAAAGAAAACATAGAACCCCCAGGATCCATAAACACAAAGGAGGTTCTCAACTACTTGCAGATCCTTCCTCACAGATTTTACCCAATGCTTGAAAGATCAGGGCTAAGGCAAGTGATCTGAGATCCTTGTGGTGCAGGGTTGGGAGGAAGGAACAGCAACCATTGCTGGAAAAGTACAAAACTTCACCAAAATTATTCTCCTCTAACTTTCCAGAGAATAAAAGGCTTACGTTTGGGAGGAAGGGGAGCATCTCCCTTAGGGTACAAATGAAGACCCACACAAACTGAAAACAACCAAAATGCCACTCAACTGAGTAATGGATAAACTATGGCATAGGCATACAATGTTATACTTCCCAGCAAAAAAGGAACAAGTGGAACTCACACAGCAACAACATGGATAAATCTGAAATGAATTTTGCTAAGTGAAAGAAACAGACTTAAAATGCCACATGCTGCAGATTCCAGTTATATGGCTTCCTTAAAAAGGCAACACTATAGAATAGAATACAGATCAGCAGTTGCCAGGGATTGGGGTGGCAAGATAAATGATTACAAAGGGGCACAGGGTAATTACAAAAGGTAATAAAATTGTTCTTTATCTTGATTGTGGTCATGATTATATGATTATAAGCTTTGTCAAAGCTTACAAAACTATAATAACTAGGGTGAATTTTACCGTATGTAAAATGTTATATGTTATAACTTGTAAAAGCTGATAAAAGAAAATATTATTTAGGTAAAATAAATGAATTTTGGATTTAAAAATCCTCTTATTAATGTAAACTAAAAGGAATTACAAAACAAGTACTGTGGGATAAAGGTATATACAGTCATGTGCCACATGATGACATTTGGTCAACATTGGACCACATATATGAAAGCAGTCCCATAATATTATAGTGGAACTGAAAATTTTCTGTTGCATAGTGACATCATTGTCATTCTAAATGCATTACTCAAGTGTTTGTGGTAGTGCTGGTATAAGCAAACCTACTTCACTGCCAGTCATATAAAAGTACAACACATGTAAGTACAGACACTACAAAATACTTGATAGTGATAATAAATGACTGTCACTGGTTTTTGTATTTACTATACTTTTAATCATTATTTTAGAGCGTACTCTTTTTACTTACTAAAAAGACGTAAATTGTAAAACAGCCTCAGGCAGGTCTTTCAAGATGTGCTCCAGAAGAAGGCTGTGTTATCACAGTAGATGACAGCTCCATGCGTGTTATTGCCCTTGAAGACCTTCCAATGGGACATGATGTGGAGGTGGAAGACAGTGATACTGATTATGTTGGCCCTGTGTAGGCCTAGGCTAATGCATATGTTTGTGTTGTACCTTTTAGCAAAGAAGTTTAAAAGGTAAAAATGTAAAATAAAAAATTTTAAATAAGAAAAAGCTTATCGAATAATATAAAGAAAGAAAATATTTTTGCATAGCTGTGCCATGTGTTTGTGTTTTAAGCTGAGTATTATTGAGACAAAAAGTTAAGAAATTAAAAAGTTTATAAAGTAAAAATGTTACAGCAAGTTAAAGTTTTATTATTGAAGAAAGGAAAACCTTTCATTGTTGAGAAAAGAAAAATACTTTTAAAAGTTTAGTGTAGCCTAAGTGTCCAGTGTTTATAAAGTCTATAGCAGTGCATAGTAATGTTCCAGGGCTTTGCATTCACTTACCACTATCTCACAAACTTGCCCAGAGCGACTACCAGTCCTTCAAGTTCCATTATTGGTAACTGACCTATACAAGTGTACCATTTGTATTGTTTATACCATATTTTAACTGTACATTTTCTATGTTAGATACATCAATACTTGCCATTGGGTTCCAATTGCCTACATTAATATGTTGTGCAAGTTTATAGCCAAGGAGTATTCAGTTATGTTCATATGATGAAACTGCCTATGGACTCATTTCTCAGAATGTATCCCTGTTGCTAAGCAATGCATATCCAGTAACTTTTGTTGTTGTTGTTGTTTGGTTTTTTTGTATATGGACCAGGAATCCTATGGTCTGCCTAAACTCACTTATTAATCTATCAGTTTCATTTCTGTAGATTGCTTAGGATTTCCTTCATGAATAATCATTGTATATATAAACAGAGTCTTTTAATTTTCTTAGGGTTAATCAATTAAAACCTTTGATGGTTACTATTAAAAAGTCAAAAAATAACAGATACTGGTAAGGTCGTGGAGGAAAAACACTGCTTTTGCACTGTTGTAAATTAGCTCAGCTTTTGTGGAAGACAGTGTGGTTATTCATCAATGACCTAGAGACAGAAATACCAGTCAGTTCAGCAATCCCATTACTAGGTATATACCCAAAGGAATATAAATTGTTCTATTATATAGTCACATGCACAAGTATGTTCGTTGCAGCACTATGTACAGTAGGAAAGACATTAAATCAACCCAAATGCTCATCAATGATAGACTAGAATTTTTAAAAATGTGGTACATATTCACCATGGAATACTATGCAGGCATAAAGAACAAGATCATGTCCTCTGCAAGGACATCACCTGAGCTGCAGGCTTATAAGCAGGAGTTAAATGATGAGAACACATGGATACATAGGGGGAACAACACACACTGTGGCCTATTGGATGGTGGATGGTGGGAAGACAAAGAGGATCGGGAAAAATAATTGATGGGTAGTGGGATTAATACCTGGGTGATGAAATAATCTATACAACAAACCCCCATGACACAAGTTTACCTATGTAACAAACCTGCACATGTATCCCCGAATTTAAAATAAAAGTTAAAAAAAGAAACATATTGCCAAAAGTAATCTACAAATTCAATACAATTCCCATCAAAATACTACCATCATTATTCACAGAATTGGAAAAAAAATTCTAAAATTCATATGGAACCAAGAAAGAGCCTACATAGCCAAATCAATACTAAGCAAAATTAACAAATCTGGAAACATCACATTACCTGATTTCAAACTGTACTATAAGGCCATAGTCACCAAAACAGAATGGTACTGGTATAAAAACAGGCACATATATCAATAGAACAGAATAGAGAACCCAGAAATAAACCCAAATGCTTACAGCCAACTGATCTTCGACAAAGCAAATTAAAACATAAAGTGAGAAAAGGACACCCTTTTTAACAAATGGTGCTGGGATAATTGGCTAGCTACATGTAGGAGAATAAAACTGGATCCTCATCTCTCACGGTATACAAAAATCAGTGCAAGATGGATTAAGGACTTTAATCTAAGACCTGAAACTATAAATATTCTAGAAGATAACACTGAAAAAACTCTTACAATGTCTTAGGCAAGGATTTTATGACCAAGAACCCAAAAGCAAATGCAATAAAAACAAAGATAAATCACTGGGAACTAATTTAAAGAACTTTTGCATGGCAGAATAAACAGCCGAGTAAACAGACAACCCACAGAGTGGGAGAAAATCTTTATAATCTATTCATCTGACAAAGGACTAATATTCAGAATCTACAATGAACTCAAACAAATCAGCAAGAAAAAACAAACAATTCCATCAAAAGTTGGGCTAAGGACATGAATAGACAATTCTGAAAAGAATATATACAAATGGCCAAGAAATGTATGAAAAAATGCTCAACATCACTAATGATCAGGGAAATGCAAATCAAAACCACAATGCAATAGCACTTTATTCCTGCAAGAATCCCCTTAATTAAAAAATAAAAAAATAGTAGATTTGGCAAGGTGGTGAATAGAGAACACTTCTACACTGCTAGTGGGAAAGTAAACTAGTACAACCACTATGGATAACAGTGTGGACATTCCTTAAAGAACTAAAAGTAGAACTACCATTTGATCCAGAAATCCCACCTTCTGGGTATATAACCAGAGGAAAAGAAGTCATTATATGAAAAAGATACTTTCACATGCATGTTTATAGCAGCACAATTCAAAATTGCAAAAAACATGGAACCAACCCAAATGCCCATCAATCAACAAGTGGATAAAGAAATGTATATATGATGGAATACTACTCAGTCATAAAAAGGAATAAATTAGTCACATTCACTGGGACCTGGATATGATTGGAGACTATTATTCTAAGTGAAATAACTCAGGAATGGAAAACCAAACACTGTATATTCTCACGTGGGAGCTAAGCTATGTGGATGCAAAGGCATAAGAAAAGCACAATGGACTTTGGAGAGTCGGGGAAAGGATGGGAAGTATGTGTGGGATAAAAGGCTAAAAATAAGGTGCAGTGTATAATGCTTGGTTGATGGGTGCACCAAAATCTTACAAATCACCACTAAAGAGCTTATTCATGTAGCCAAACACCACCTGTTCTCCAAATACCTATGGAAATTAAAAACATACACCGCATGTTCTCACTCATAGGCGGGTGTTGAACAATGAGAACACATGGACACAGGGAGGGGAGCACTACACACTGGGGTCAGTTGGGGGGAAATAGCGGAGGGACGGTGGGGAGTGGGAAGCTGGGGAGAGATAGCAAGGGGAGAAATGCCAGATGTAGGTGATGGGGAGGAAGGCAGCAAATCACACTGCCATGTGTGTTCCTATGCAACAATTTTGCATGTTCTTCACATGTACCCCAAAACCTAAAATGCAATAAAATAAATAAATGGGGAAAAAATATATATATATACATAGGAAAGGAAGAAGGCAAACTTTAATCTGTCGTTCTGCTAAACAGTAATATCTGCTCAATATTTTGATAAATTTCAAATATCTGTTTCCAAATTTTTCCTGTATACATGTATTTTCATGGGATTCGAATTACACTGTATGGTTTTATCTACATCTTCCATGGACTATTGTGATCATTTTCTCATGTCATTTAATATTATTTTAATGATTGCATACTTCAGGTGTCTCTCTGTGTGTGTTTGTGTATATGCACAGCATGCACAATCTATTATTTTAACACTTTCTTTCTCTTATCTAATATTTAATTTGTTTGAAATGTTTTATTATAAATCATTTGACTGGTTATTTGTGTTATTTTTCCCTACTAGTCTCCTTTAATCCATATTTCTCCTGCATGTGCTCTTATTCTCATTTTCTTGCTCTTTCTCTCTTTCTCATATTAGTACATAGAATATTACTGGTTATACAGTAAGTAAATAAAATAATGTATGACTTATGATTAAATACTTATTCAGCCCATCGTGTTTTATTCAACTCTATTTCATATGTCCTGTATCTCGAACAGGCTTTAGGTATCTTTCTGCCTAAGTTAGTCAAGCAACCAACCTATCTTATGCCTTATGTACTAATTTGAGTACATCTTGACAACGCTCAACTTTGTCCCTGTAGACAGAAACCAGTCAACCAAAGGTTGGCACTATCATAAGATTACATTTCCTAGACCACAGAACAAAAATATGTATGTCTATGAGATGCATTAAAGGACAACAAATTGGCTATTTGACTACTTTTTAAACACACTACTCCTGCCATCACTATCGAGTGATGACTTGGCCATCCTGACCAATGCTCTTTATGACACACGTCACCAAGGAAGCAAAATGTATGGAGAAAAATCTAACAAAATCCCTTGAAAATAATCAGAAAAGAAAAACATACATAAAGAGAAAGAACCACCCAGAAACTACCACCACAGATTATTTTAGCCCATAAGAGGAAAGGAGAGAAGAAAAGAAGACTGGTCAGTGTTGACAAAGCGGTAAAATTACAGCCTTCTGTCCATTTTTTTCCATGTTCCATAAAACGATTACTTTAAAAAGTTAATAATCTCATCTGAAGACACTCATTCATTTGCCACCCTTCTCCCTTTGTCTTCATTTCCAATGGCTCTTTCTTCCTTACTCATCTTTTATAGAAAACATTCTAGATAATTCCAGTCCCAGATGTTGAAATGTCCCCAGCATTCCAGTCTTCCCAGATAAAGTCCCAGACACAGTGGAGCAGAAAAAGTTGTCTCTTTAATTCAATTCCCAATTCCTGATATACCCTGCCCCTAAGCATGAAAAAATGATGGTTTTAGGACACCAAGTTTTGGAGTGATTTTTTTATGGAGCAATAGATAACGCATAACATTTTCTTGTCAGTATCCCTCTATTAACTGTGAGTTCTGCGTTTCTTTACAGCTGGCATCATATTATAAAGAACAAGACTTGGAACGATGATGATGATGATGATGGTGATGGTGATGGTGATGGTGATGGTAGTGATGGTGATGGTGATAGTGATGATGGCAGAAGCAAAGATTTGTTTGCCTTTCATTAAATGCTTCCTGCGTCCCAGACATTTTGTTAACAGATTCTCATGTACTATCTCATTTAATCTTGCTAACCAATCTTTGAGGTACATCTTATAATTCCTGTTTTATATCTTAGGAAACTGAGGCTGAGAGATGTTACACTATTTGCCACATTTGCTGATGTAAACTAGACATCCCTTTTCATCATGGATCTTTCATTCTAGACAAAAATGTGTATATAATTTTTAGAACAAAAAATGCAATAATTTCTGATTATGGCAAGTGCTATGAATATATATGTATATTAATATAAATACATATTATATGTGATAATGTGATAGAAAGCAACAAGGGCAGAAGAAAGTCTGAAATTTACAGAGAAAGTCTGGTAATGAGAAGTCCTTAGAAAGTGATACTTGAGCTGAGAGCTGAGAGGAAGAAAGGATTCAGCCATGTGAAGGGCCAAGGGAAAAGTGAGTTAGTACAAAGTCACTGAAGCAGCAAAGAGCTTAGCCCATCTGGATACAGAGATCAGGCTTTGGGATTAGAGCTTAGTTACCTGGGGAAAGGATGATACTAAATGCTGTGGGTACAGTTGGCAGGAAAATCTAAGATATGGAAAATCTTGTATTGAGAATTTGGATTTTTTTCTAATTGAATTGAGAAGACTTTGAATGTTTATACAGGAGAGAACTGCAAAACTAGACTTTTATTTTTAATTGATCATTGGCTGCTATCATAAAAAGAATGCAGATTTATTTTCTAAAGAAGCAGGCTTATTCTCTTATCTGAAATTATTCATTATTCTCCTGGCATTTATCATTCATTCTACTGCAAGCTATTTTCAACAATTACTTCTGCTGGGCTGTAGTCCACACATAATTTTCCAATATCAAAGAAATACTTTCAAACTGTTTTATGATCCTACTCTGCTTTTCCGACATACCCTTCAATCAGTAATACTGCCTTCACAGGAAACAGTACACCAGATATAGATCTCCTTTCATTTTAGGAAATGTCATTCTAATCACACTCTGTCATCCATTCACTGTAGAAATATTTATTGACAATCTAATATGTATCCGGCCTTTTACTAGGTAAACAGGAGAGAATAAAGAGACATGGATCCTATTCCATAAAATATACAGTCTTTTTTTTTTTTTTTTCAAAAAAGAAAGCATGTAAAACAAATACACATGCACTCACACACACAAGGAGTCTTAAATTAGAGAACAAGAACAAAGCACACTGAGAGAATAACAAGAGAAAACATATTTAACTGGTAAGGTAGGGTAAAAAATGCATATTTGGGAATTATACCTAAGTTGCAGGCTAAGCAGATGCAGGGCATTAGGAAATAACATTCTTGTTATAAGGAACAGTGTATAACAGATCCCAAAGCATTTGAGGTACTCAGACAGCTCACTGTTTTAGCACCTAACAAACTAGGTGGTAAACCATGACACTGAAGAAGAGGCAAAGCCAGATCATGTTGTGGTTTGTAGATAATGTTTAAGATTTGTAGAGTTTTTCTTTTAAAAACATTTTATTTTGAATGCAATGATATTATCATAGCAATTATAAGATGTTATGGATTTTAAGAAAGGAACTGAAATTCCCAAACTTTATCACAAACCATCTTCATTTTGTGGGTATAAATTGGTAATAGCAATCTGCTTCCCTGGTAGCTGCACAGAGATTTACCTTAAATGTGCAGTCAGTATAGTGAAATATTCAAATTAACGCCAAAATGAGTAACAGAAGAAAAGGAAACATATTCTTGGGGAAAAAAAAGATGAAAAGGTGACAAGTTAAACTAACAAGAAAGCTTATTCTTAGCTCTGTGTTTTCTCTAGAATTTCTGATAGTTCCTTTTTTAATTGTAAAATAATAAGTAGTTAATATGAATAGCTACCCTTAATAAGTCCTTAGTGCATCCTCTTTTGTCTGATCTACAACTGTATAAGAAATACAGTATAAGCCCAATTTCATGATCTTTCATTAAAGATCATCCAAGATGCGAAAGATACAAATCATTGTTCCAGGAGACAATATGTCTTTTTGAGCTTTCAAATTTCTGGCCAATTCATGAACAAATGCTTTCTGTTTTACTGTTTCTAACTCTGCGATAATTTAGAACTTCCACCCAATTTCTTTGTAATCTTAAAGCCTTAACTTTATTTGAGCTTACAAGACTTCCTCTTATTCATCTTTCCTCAGGGAATTTAGGAGTTTGAGGATGTTCACTTCAGCATTTATCCCATTCTTGCAATTTTCCAGATCAAGCTATCATCGAAACAGAACCTCGGTGTTATACTACTTAGCAGCCTCTGGAGTGAACCTACAAGGGCATCATCAACAAAGTCTGCTGAGGAGTAGAGATGAGTCTCTGGTGTCCCAAGCCACTAAGGATCACCATTCCATTCATTTAAACTCATCTTCTTCTCTCACACTGACTTCATATACAGTTCTTCTCAGCAAATTGCAGGGTCACCACAATTTCCTGATTCACCCTTAATATGCAGCTTGTCACTAAATATATTTACAGAGTCACTGACTAAACAAGGAAAGGATTTCACTGACCAGGCCCTGTGAATCTGTTTGGAACTAAAGCCACAGGTATTTCCCTTTGGAACTTATAGTTGTCTAGATGAAGAATTCTGAATATCAACTCTAGTCCTCTCCAGCCACTCAATACTCACACAATGTCACTGGTTGTTATTCACATAATTACTTTGTAAGTCTTGAATTTAAGGACAAACAGACTCACATGTCTTAACCTCAATAGCTTGATGATTCCAAAGCTAGTTATCTACTTTGTTACTTAGGCAAGTATCATATCTCTAAATGCTCACACAATAAAATGTAAGATTCCGTAAGCAACGGTACCACATTTTCTGGACGGAAAAATGGTGATATTCAAAGCAGCTCTGGGGAGGCACAGAGGCCGCCCACAGATGAACATAGATCAGAGACATCAAGAATTACAAATATCGACTCAGATACTCTCTTTTTCCTGCTCTCACTCTTCTCATGGATGGGTTTTCCTGAGTGAGTACTGATAACTTCACAAACCAGAAGTTACCTTGAACATAAAACCACACAAAATATCTCCACACTAACATCAGTATAAATATAAAATAAATGAAAAAAGAGACAGAGAATAAGGCCAAATTAATCTTTAGAGTCCTTAGAATAAATTCCCACCAAGATTTTCCCATAACAACTTCCCAGATCACCTGTTTCTTAAAGTTCTGCTATTGCCACAGGGCCTTTGGAGAAACACTCTGGAGACGAAATCTCACCTCTGTTGCTGTTATTCTTGCTTTAAATTCCCATTAATATTTTTATCTAGTTGCTAGTTTCTAAGTAGTCTTAATGTCTCCACAGTGTCTATTACTTGATTACTTGCATTCTCTCTCAGAAAACATGCAAAGACTTCTACTTCATAGCCCCTATGAGACTTTGAACTTTTCATAGAGGCATCCATTATATGGGGAAAATCTGTTGTCAGAGAAGAAATAAGTCCATCTTGAGAATATTCTGTAGACTTTCACTAGGGCCTTTTATTTCTCCTTCCTGAAGCAAAATAACAAAAATAGGAGCTATGGGTCGGGCACATTGGCTCACGCCTGTAATCCTAGCACTTTGGGAGGCCGAGGCAGGTGGATTGCCTGAGCTCAGGATTCAAGACCAGTCTGGGACACGATGAAAATCCATCTCTACTAAAATACAAAAAAAAAAAATTAGCTGGGTATTGTGGTGCACACCTGTAGTCCCACCCTACTCAGGACGCTGACGCAGGAGAATCGCTATAACCTGGGAGGCAGAGGTTGCAGTAAGCTGAGATCACATCACTGCACTCCAGCCTGGGCAACAGAGCGAGACTCCATCTCTAAACACACACACACACACACACACACACACACACACACACACACACACACACTAGGAGCTACCTTTTCTGCAAGGGTGGCCACCTCTCCTCAGAGTACAGATAGCATTAACCTAAGCTGCTGCTTCTGCCTTGACCTCAAATACAGAGCTGGCCTGGAAATTCCTAGTCCCCAAATAATCCAGGTATCTGCATAGAAGTCAGGTGTCTTATGTTAGCAGCTAAATTAAATTTCTTCATCTCTTTTCTCTTTATCGAGAAATACAAGTTGCTGAGATTAGATTTAGACAATTGTTTATTCCAGATTTCCTCTCTGTAACACCTGCTTTCCTCCAGAGCATGGGTCAGCAAGCTGTGGTCGGCAGGCCAAATACAACCATCCCCATTTTATAAATAAAATTTCACTGGAACACTACTACTAGCATTGATTTACATGCGGTCTGTGGATTTTTCTCAATATGAGTACAGAGTTGAATAGTTGTGACCACGTGATCTGTAAACCTAAAATATTTACTGTCCAATTATTTAGACAAAAAAGTTTCCTGACTCCTGCACTAGAGGCTTTTTGAATAGTTTAAAATCTTTTTCCTCATTGCATTGACTCCCTGGCAATCTGGTACTCTTCACTGCCCAGGCTAATGAAGCTTTCTCTACTCAGCAAATTCCTCCGGAGTTCCAACCAAATTTGTGTTTCTTGATCTCTGGAATCCAACCAGTCTGCATGAACAGGGTTCTCATTCTAAGACGATAATTTTATTAAAGGAGTCCAAAATAATAGCCTGAATCAGCCTAAGATATAATTCTTAAATCCCATAGACCTCTGATGTCTTCATATTCCATATATGTTTGCCTAAAAAGCATGTTGAGATACAATTCATGTTCCTAAAAATTCACCAATTTTAAGTGTACAATTCAATGGTATTTAACATAATCAAGGATTTGTGCAACTATCACTGAAATCTAACTTTAGAAAATTTTTATCACCCCCAAAAGAAACCCTGTACTCTTTAGCAGTTTCTCTTGAGTAGCCTACAGTACCCTAAGCCATAGACAAACATTAATCTATTATCTGTCACTCTATTTTGCCCATTCTGGACATTTTACATATATGCATTCATACAGTAGGTGGTATTTTGTGACTAGCTTCCTTTACTTAGCACAATATTTTCAAAGTTTATCCATGTTGTTGCATGTATCAGTGCTCCATTTCTTCTCATCTATGGCTGAGCAACATTCCATTGCTAGAGATACACTACATATTTTTCACCCATTCATGTGTTGGTCAATATTTGGGTTGTTTCATTTTTTATATTATTATGAAGAATGTGGCTATGAACATTTGGGCATAAACTTTTATGTGGACATACGTTTTCATTTCTCTTGAGTGTATACTGAGAAGAGAAATTGCCAGGTCATACTGTAACCCTATATTTAACATTTTGTGGAGCTACCAAACCGTTTTTCAAAGTTGCTGCATTCTCACCAGAAGTGTGGGAAGGTTCTAATTTTTTTTTCCATTCTTACCAACATCTATTACACTATTGCTTAAATCTTTTTTTTTTATAGACAGCCTTGTGGGTGTAAAATAATATCTCATTGTGGGTTTGACTTGCATTTCCTTAGTAACTACTGGTTATGAGCATCTTTTCTTCAATATCATTGGTCAAATGCTCATTGGACATTTTAATTTATTTGGAGAACTATCTACTGAAATTCTTTGACTTTGGTTATTTTTTATAATATTGTGAGAGTTTTTTATATGTAATGGGTCTAAGTTCATTATCAGATACATATTTGCAAATATTTTCTCTCATTCACTGATATATGTATTAGGTTGTTCTTGCATTGCTACAGAGAAATACGTGTGACTGGGTGATTTATAAATAAAAGAGATTTAATTGGCTCACAATGCTGCAGGCTATACAGGAAGCATGATGCTGGTATCTGCTCTCCTTCTAGGGAGGCCCCAAGAAGCTTTTTAAGCACAGTGTAAGGTGAAGTGGGAGCTGACATCTCACACGGCAGAGAGTGAGCAAGAGAGAGAGTTGAGGCAGAAGAAATGACACACACTTAACCACAGCCATATCTCACAAGCATTTACTATCTTGAGGATAGCACCAAGCTATGAGGGATTCACCCTCATGACCCAAATACCACCCACCAGATTCCACCTTCAATATTGGGGATTACAATTCATGTGAGATTTGACAGGGGCATATATTCAAACTATATCAAGTGGGTTGTGTTTTTTACATTCTTGACAGTATCTTTTAAACTGCAAAAGTTGTTTTAATCTCAGTAATGTCCAATTTACTTATTTTTTACTTGGTTGTTTGGATTTTAGGTGTCATATCTAAGGAACTATTCCCTAACCTATAGTCCTGAAGATATACTTCTAAATTCTTTTCTAAAATGTTTAAGTTTAAACTCCTATATTTAGGTATTTCATCCATTTTGAAGCCATTTTTGCATATTAATTTCGGTCTTCTGTATGTAGATATCCATATGTACCACCACCATCTAATGAAAATCCCATTTCTTCCCAAATGAAAAATCTTGGGACCCTTCTCCAAAATAAGTTAGCCTTAAATGTGACGATTTATTTCTGGACACATAATTCTATTCCATTGATTTATAATATGTCTGAGATGTGAGTTCCCCAAATTTTCTTTCCAAAACTGTTTTGGTTATTCTGCATCCCTTGCATTACCATAAACATTTTTAAATTTTTATTTTATTTTTTTTTCCCATTTATTTATTTTATTGTATTTTAGGTTTTGGGGTACATGTGAAGAATATTCAAAATTGTTGCATAGGAACACACCTGGCAGTGTGATTTGCTGCCTTCCTCCCCATCACCTACATCTGGCATTTCTCCCCCTGCTATCCCCCCCAGCTCCCCACCCCCCACCGTCCCTCC